>NC_090937.1:1272653732-1272956762 GCF_040938575.1 Ambystoma mexicanum | reverse complement strand
CTAGTACACATCATCCTAGTAGACTCGCACCAAATGATGTATCATAATTGATATTCCAAAGCTTCATATCCTACATCATTTTTTTCTTTTTCTAGATGCAAAATGCTGGAGTGTCTTCAACCGAATAAACACACTATTAGTACCCCAGGATGAAGTGGATGAAAACTTCAGACAGATGCATTGAATCAGAAAGAAGAGATCCTGCAAAGGCTGTTCACTAATTCAAGTGGTACTACTGGAGATAGGAGCACCACGTCTGTAAACACTTCCTGAAAAACCTCCTCTCTGAAGCTCTCTAACATTTCTAATAACTCTTCAAATAGAGTGTTCCAGTGCTACCAGTGTTTAAAGACTATGGCTGTTGTTGGCAGCACCTTTAATAGGGGAGGTTGATTTTGCACAACTACCACCAGATGCAGTAACGATATCACACTACATATAAGTCAAAAGAAGCTGAAGACCAGTATGGGCCAGACCATCTTTTGCAATTTCCAATATGCATCATCCAAATCAACCTAGGAGACTCGCAGCAGATGATTTATCATAATTGATGTTGCCAAGCTTTCTGATGGAACATTAGAAGGGCTACGTTTTCTTGCACAATGTTAGACATATTAAAATGTGCATCTGGGGACGAAAATATAAAATAACCAAAATATCAACTTTAAAAGACAATGGGCCTCATTAAGAGGTTGTCGGCATGGTAATAACAGAGCCGGTAAGGCAATACGGGCATCCATTACCGGTCCATAGTATTAAGACTGTAGGCGCCGGTCCTACCGGTATCGACAAGGACCCACTGTGGCCGTGAACCACTGTACTGGCATGCGGGCGCACGCAGGGGTACCGTGCCTGTAATAACGGCATGCTGCAAGGAAGAGGACATCACGAGTCAGACAGACATGCACATACCGCCATCGAGATGCCGGTAAGAAGGGCCACCATGATGCCAGCAATACCGGCATTGCAGATCACCCGTTAAGAGCAATCTGCTGTTTAACCAACTGCCACAGATGCACACAATCATTACAGGTGGAGGCAATGGAGTCAGGCCCAGCACAAAAGGAGCACAACCACACACCACACCCCTTCCCACACCAAAATGATACCACTTGCACTTGCCATACTGGGGCTTGTGGACATGCCTGCACTGCTACTCCTTGAGCAGGCAGTATAACAGGCAACACAGAGGAGACACAGGAGAAGGAGGGTGAGACCGGCCCAGCAAATCCCACAAGTGCAGGCAGTTGTTCCCCGCAGACAGACATCAATTCCACGTATAAGGGCCAATCCATTTGACTTAGCCCCAGCACAAATCCACAACCTTTAACGCCTGGACAGGGACACAATCACCGCCATAGTGGAATTAATACAGGAAGGCCTGGTCAGCCTGATCAACATCCACACAGCCAACCCCCCCTCTGCTGAAGGTGGAATCTGTACTCCACTACCTGGTCACAGGCACCTACCAACACACTGTGGGCCAAATGCATGGCATGTTGCAATCATGCTTCTGTGTTGTGCTGAACCAAGTGCTGGATGCACTACTAAAGCATGCAAGGGCCTACATATCCCTACCACAAACACCACAGGAGGCAAATGCCACCAAAATAGCATTCCATGCACTGGAAGGCATGCCCAATGTAATTGGTGCCCTCGACTGCACCCACTTAGAGTTGGTAATCCCACATGCTGTGGAGGTGGTGTACCGCAATAGGAAGCTATACCACTCCATCAATGTGCAGATGGTGTGTGATGCCAGCCAGATAATAACACATTGCTGTGCAAGATACTCAGGATCCATACATGATACCATGGTGCTGTGGAACTCCTCACTACCCCGCTACATGGAAGGAGATGTCATATGACGTGGCTGGCTGTCGGGTGAGTCTGCCCACTGGGCCATGTGAGGAGAGGGTTGGGGGGCCTACATGCATATGCAAGGGGAATGCCCTATGGGCCATGGGAGGAGAGGGTTGAGGGGGCCTACATGCATCTGGAGTATTCCTCTGCCACACAGCCCTCACATGTGCATACATAAAGGACCTTGACAATGCATCAGGGTGCCTGGTGGTTCCGATGTCTAGGCCCCTAAGTCATGTACGTCACCCAAGGCTAGCACCATGGATTGGCAAGTACTGCACAGGGCAGATAGTTATGTAGATGTGGCTGCCATCGACGGGATAGTGCATGTGAACAAGAAAGATGTACAGGCTGAGCACATATGGCAACTGAGCAGTATGCTTACACATACCTCCTTCTGCTCCCATGCAGGTGATGCTGGCTCCTCACCCCTGTCAGGAATCCACAGAACAGGCACAAAGAGGACTTCAGTCGTGCACATACACGCACATGTGTGGTCATTGAGCAGACCTTTGGCCTGTTGAAGGCAAGGTTTCCCAATTAATCATGTTGAAGAATATTACAAACATTTAACCGAATCTGAATTTTATAAAGTCAATGAACAATATTTAGAATCACTGTTCGATTATTTTGACACAACTTGGATAGGACAGTTAACAAAAGCGGATCAAGGAGGAGAGCAAGATTTGATAAGAAATTATGGAATTGTTATGAATCAGTGGTGAAAGGACAACAAAAAAAACAATAAAATAGAAGGATGGCACAATGGACTATGTCAATCATTCAAAACAAATAATCCAAGCATGTGGTCATTTGTTAAACATTTAAAATTAGAACAAGCAAAACAAGAAATGCAAATAGCACAAGTGATATCAAAGAAATGCAATTTTTCTCTTTGACCCTACACAACCAGTCTGATGCATGTCACGTTAAACTGTATACAGACATTTCCATGAGCGAGAATACACTTTACAGCTTTGACTGCTTGATGGCTGTGTAAGAGACGACTAAATAGAACGTGGAAGTAGAGGTGCTGCATAGAAGTGCGACTCAAATGGTGAGTGAAATGTGGGAAGCAAGTGTTTGCATTTGTATTTAGTGATGTAATTATGAACAGAAATAATGTACTTAGGAAATAATACAGGAAAGGGAGGGAATCCCAGGCCAGGGTGCCTTTACATTGGATTTTTTGGATTGAGGGTATCTGAGAAGGAGTAGCCAGTTTTTGAGGAGGGCAAATAATGTAATACAGGAACCTTCAACAGGGACATAGCTAACCAAGTGACTGTAGACCAAGTGCCATAATAATATTATTATGCACTCTTCACATATTTAGAGTTGAGCATATGAATGGGGGTAGTGTGGGCGAGATGGGCTGGGGTCAGTTGGGTTGGTGTATGAAGCCCCTTTGCAGGAGTGAAAGTGGAGCTTGAGTATGGTTTTGAACAGGTTGAGCGATGGTATAGTTTTGATATTTGGGGGAGGACATTTCAGTAAAGTGAGGCAAGTAAGGAGTGGGGAGAAGCACAGGAGGAATGGGGTTTCAGAGGTTAAGGAATGAGGCCTAACATAGAGCATGAAAGGGAATGCGAATGGTATGCAGTCACAGTAATCAAGTGGGGGATTCAGAACAGTTGAGGGATTCGAAGACAAGAAGATGGTACCAGACCAGCATGGTACCAACTCTACCTCCTGAAAAAAAATCAAACCTTCCTCCCAGCAATCAACTTCCAATCCATCGTCCCCTCCTTGTCATGATCTCTGCTTCCAAAAGATCAGGACTTGCCCGACTCCCTTGGAAGCAGACCCATAACCCCGGTTCCGAGTGCCAGCCAGTCCCAATTGGGACCTTTTGGACCCTGTCCTGGCGCCAGTGGCACCAGGCTCATAAAGATGCCCAGTCCCAGCGCTGGAAGCGCCGGGCTCATAATGCTTGGGTGGACTTACCTGCAGCAGACCATGCTGCTTACTTACCTGCCAGTTGAACCCCTGATCCTCTTCTGTTTGGGACTACTTTTCCTGTTGGGTGGGGCAGGAGCCACTCCCTAGGTTCAGAACACTGGAAAGCAGGAACTCTTTTCTTACCTAGGCGTGGCTGTGGAAGGAGACACCTAAGCACTACAGGAGGCTATTTAAACCACACCCGATGGATGAATCTTGCTTTGCGTTATTCTGCATTCTCTGCAGCAGAACGCTCATCATGTCTTCTGCTTCTGATCCTGGGAATAAGGGAACAAAGGCTTACTATCCTGGAATCCAGTCTTCAGCAGCACCTGTAAAGACAAAGAAAGAACAGGTTAGCACTACGGTCTTCAGTGGCAGCGCATCTCTTACCTGGTCCATCGGCTGTCACCAACGCCTCGCGCTGCATTCCGGCATCTGAAAGACAAAGGCTTACCTACTCTTCGCATGCTCCGGAGGTCTTCGCACTGCATTCCGGCATCTGAAAGACAAAAGCTTACCAGCTCTTCGCACGCTCCGGAGGCCTTCGGCGCTGCATCCCGCATCTGAAACACAAAAGAAGGTGCGTTTAAAGACATTGGGCAACTTTATTACTCACGTGCCATTACTCCTTCCCACGCCGAATCCAGCGGGTATTCCAGCACCCTTCAGCTTCTCTAAAGCTCCGAACTTGTACCTGCAAGATAAAAGGGACAGTTAGTGCGCATCGTGAAGCAGGCTACAAGCGCTTACTTACGCGCTTCCAGGCGCTTCTATTCCTCACGCGGGTTCGATCCTCAACTCTCATCAGCCCGCCATCCGCCTTCGCCGGAACCCTGCAAAACAAGAGATATCATTACAAAAGACTTTTAAGACATTTGAAGTGCCCAGAACTTACCGTTCGTGCAGTTAACGACGGACAGCAGTCCTCTGAGGTCAAGAGGCCTGCACCCTTATCCAGTGAAGAAACTGGTTACGGCACCCTGCCCCGAGGCAGATGGAGAGCTCGGCGTTCACTTACCTAAGGTGAGGGTGTTAACCTCTGGGGTTCTACAGGAGAAGAGAAAGGGAAGAGGAGAGAGGCACCCAATAACCCCAGTTCATTAATCCCATATTTTCTATCTGCAGACATCTTACTCTTCGAAGTCAGACATACAGTGCACAGAGGTCCAGCCCAAAGAGCCAATCGTGTGCTACACATCACCTTTGAAGATACGGCATTCACCCAGTCAAGACTGGCGCCTCTGCGGGAATCAGGTGAGCGTTACACTCCTTCCTGAATGGTGGCAAATGCTCTTCTGGAATGCCTCCCAAAGATCACCCTAGCTCCCATGAGAGTGGCCCTACTTTGTTGCAACACTTGCAAAATTTGGTTCAGGCAATAATGAAAGTTCTTCGGAATGCCAAAGTTATTTTTTCTGGGTTGACACCTAGGGAAAATGGGACAATAAATCTGTTTTTTGTCCTCAGCAAAATGCTGCTAGGTGGTTAGTCAACCGAGGCATGTTTGGTTTGATGACTAGATTGGGCATGTTGTTTTGCGACAATGACAACATTCACTCTTGTAATGTCGATTACTTTAAGGAAGATGGCATTTCTTTTTCTATTATGGGACTTGCCATGCTGTTTTGGAACGTAAGGGTTGCTTTGGAGAAGCTAATGTGAAGATTCTTGGAGGAAAATAAGAAAAAAAATAACAACTAAAATAGAAAATAAAAGGTGTTTCTGAAGCATCTGTAACTCCCCCCCCACACCCCAAAAAACGGCTCTTTTCCTAACGCCAACCTAAAAGGGGAAAAGGGGCACACCATTTAATTTTTCATCCCCTATGCTCAGATTTTTCGATTTGTCCGCGGACAGTGCGGTTGTCCGGGGACAGCGCGTATTACATACAGGGATTTTGGGGTTGAGTGGCATAAAATGAAACTGAGCAGAGCAAGGGATTGGTCAATAAGGTTTACTGGGTGTGTTGTGTAAGGAGAGAGTTTTTTCAGTAGGTCTTTTTCCTGTTAGGCGAGCAGATAGCTATGGCTGTGTGTTTCAGAAAGCACACTGTTTGGATTTTGGGATTTTGGGAGATTTGTGGATAAATTGGTTGGAGGTGCTTGCAGATTGCTGTGGAGTGGCTGCACATCTTGGATTCTCTCATGTGGAAGTGCACTGGCATGGAGTGAGTGGAATGAAGTGAGTGGATTTGCTACCCATCTGTGCTTCTTTGGTGACACAGTGTCATCCAAACATCCAAGCATTATTATTATTTATTGTGGCAGGAAAGTTTTAGGCCATGTCTCTGGATTCTCTTTGCAATTTGCAATGAAAAAGGACTTGGGAAAGTCATGGACCTGTATCCAAACTCCAGAGTAATTTTTTTCCTCATGCCTGTTTCACTCTGCAGTCCCTTGGGGATATGGAGGCGCTAATGCGAAGGCAGTAGCAGCAGAAGCAATTTGGGATGCCATCTGGAAGATTAATAACCAGGAACTAGGAAGCAGGAACCAAAAACAGCAACTTGCACAATTGTCCTGTTGTAAATCTTGGAAATCCAAAAGCAGAATGAGGATCAGCTATGGGGTGTGGCCTTTTATAGGGGTGCTGGAGTGCGCTTTGCAGACACCCGCGCCATCTCCAAACACTTCGAACACTAAGAACGGGCTCAAAAAGTTCCAAAAAGTGTGTAGATCGGTTGGGACATTATATGGGACATGTGCAATGGTGAACTTTTACTGTAAAATACCTTGGATTGCTCAAAAAGCACTTTTTTAAATGTCCGGGGACAATGAAATAAGGACAGACGCTCAGCGTGGGTGCGGTCACATGATGTCATTGCGGACATGTTCGCAAATGGGACAGCTCTCTGCAGGACACCAAATGCGCAGTGGCGGTTGTGCACATGCGTGCAGTTGTTCTACGGACAGTGTTTGGATCCCCGAATTAATTAAAAGTGTGACCCACGTGCGGCGGACAGTTGCGGAGAGGCGCGATGTTCATAGAACCCAAGTGTGTGATGCGCATGTGCACTGGTGTTCTACGAACAATGTTGAACTCCCCGAATAAAATAAATGTGTGTCAAAACTTTGCAGACATGCGGACAGGATATGTGTTCTACGGATATATTAAGTCTGGTTGCGGACATTACGCACAGTGAGGGTGTTATTAGGACACACCTATTTTGGATGATTGCAGACAGGCAAGCATCTTATGTGTTCTAAGGACACCTCCATTTTTATTACGGACAGTACAACCAGGTATTGTGTTCTTAGGACACCCCAATGTTGGGTAATTGAGGACACCTTGACTGCCTTAAAAAAAACAGAAATAAGACACGAGTATATACTAAGAACACAATTAAAATGTTATTATTGTTTAACAGCAGAAAGATTAGGTAAGAGAGGGGGAAGCAGAAATGGAAACAAATAAAGGGGAATTAGGGGTTTGTTCGTGATGTGTGGGAGGGGAAGAAGGGATGGAAGTTTCATCATACTGTTTTTCTTGGTGGCGAGGGTTTGGGGATAGATGGCTGGGACATGGAGAGGGGTAACAGGTACATGTGGGACAGTGGTTTTTAATGTTTTCTTTAATGTGGTCCACAATACACTCTTTTAGTTGATTGAAGTTTTGTAGTAATAAATCCATTTTCAGTTCCATTTGTTTGAGAGGATCTTCTGTTATCTCTTGTGGTATATTAATTTTATTGTTTGTCTGGTCTGTTTAAAAAAAATGTGTTAAGTTCGTGTAAAGTAATGGTTATTAATTGGCTTATATAGAGAAATGTTGTGTCTACCATTATTAACACTCTCTTCACTCATCTCGTCACGTGGGAAATTCTGTTCCAGCCATTCAAAAGTACTGGACATTTCTGTGTTAAAAATATATATATATATATTAGTCTTAGTGTTCATAATACAGAAATCACTAGCGGAGTCGGGGGTTTAGTATCTATATTTATAGTCAGTGAAAAAAACATGAAAAAGCATGAAAGGGAATGCAAATGGTATGCAGTCACAGTAATCAAGTGGGGGATTCAGACCAGTTGAGGGATTCGAAGACAAGAAGATGGTACCAGACCAGCATGGTACCAACTCTACCTCCTGAAAAAAAATCAAGCCTTCCTCCCAGCAATCAAATTCCAATCCATCGTCCCCTCCTTCCTGAATGGTGGCAAATGCTCTCCTTGTTAAAGTGACGTTATGGTTAAGTTACGCTATTAAAAACCTATGAAATTCAGTGAAAAAAATGTTGTAAAAGGTACATTATGGTTTGAAGTAAAACCGGAAAACCCCAGAAATGTGCAAGTTATGGTAAGCTAAGCAACCATAAGTTGCACCACCTCCGTGCACTGCTGAGACTAATTCCCAGGACATCAAAGATGACATCACAAATATCATGTTAGTCTTAGATGTGTACAGTGGTGGCGTGAGTTACCATAACTGGCGAATTTCAAGGGTTTTTCGGTTTTAAGTGGAACCATAACGTCCCTTTAACAAAGTTTTTTTCACTGAATTTCATACGTTTTTAGTAGCACAACTTAACCGTAACGCCCATTTAACAACATTGTTTTCACTGAATATATATAAATATATTCAAGGAAAGCACTTCAGTTGCATAGACGTTTAGGTGAGAACTTAATGCAACAAAACCTCTGAAATTCAGCTAAAACCACCTTAACTTTGCACCCCCTGCTGCGCATCCACTGACCACAATGATAACATCACTGATGACATCACTAATTACATGTTGTATGAAAACAACGAAGACATTTCAAATCACATCACTGATGCCATCACTGGTGACAACATTAATTACATTTAATATAACTGATTACATCAATCATGGAATTAGATATAACATTATTTATTTGTTAGCTCATGAAAAGTTTGATTACCTTAATAACAGTTTATGTCATGTACTTGGCCATAACAAAGGTTGGGTCACTGGCAAGCACCTGTGGCCATAGGTAGGGGTTGGTTAGTATTTATAAATACCAAAGCCATGGTTAAAAGTGATATTGTCAAATATTTTTGCAGACTCTGTTCAATTTTACCTATTTTTGTAACTTAAAAGGTGGCCATTAAAAGGGCTGTTTTGGGGGATGCAAAGAGGAGGTGGAATAGGGAAGGAAACACATAAGAATGAAACATACAACAAAGGGAATCAAAATAAAAAGCAACATATATTTTCTTTTTTTCTTTTATGTTTTTTTTTTAGAAAAAGGAGTGGGGGAATGTGGCACTTAAACAATCAGTGATTAACTTCTGCCTTTCCTCAAATGTGGCACTTCCCTTGACTAGCCAATTTGAGATATCAGCTACACATGGCTTGCATCATGGAAAGATCAGGAATCGGTAAAACAGGAGTCTGTGGGGTTGAACTTGCTGCTGAAGTTGAGACTTCATTTGCAGTTTGCAATATTGTTGCACTGGTGAATGGAAGTGCTGCTGGTAGTGCTGATGTCTGTCTATGCAAAAGAATGGGACCCGTACATTTTTCCTTTATTATGTTTGTGTGCTTTCCGATAGTTATTATCGACATTATCCCAGTGGACTCACACAAGATGATTAATCATAATAGATGTTCCCAGGCTTTGAGATGTCACACAGCATAGATTCTTGTTGCAGAATGTGCAAAATACCTCCTCTATCTCTTTTCTAGAACAGTGTTCTTTAACTTTAAAGAAGCACCAACTGTCAGCACTGGTGTTCATCCCAGTTGCCTTCTTCCTCGGTGGCGATGTATTCGGAACCTAAATGATAATGTCAACACTGGAAGGAATGTGTAAAACAATACAAGTGATAACACAAAAAAGACAATCCCTAAAAAAAGATGAACAGTTTGCAATGAAATGACTTCAAACATGTTCAATTTTTAAAGCACAACAGAGATATCAAGCACTAACATGCCGATCAAAAGACTTCTTGCAGAAATATTGGTTCCATTGTAAAACCCAACCAGGTGGCTAGAAACATAAAGTGCCTTCTTTGTGTCAAATTGTTCTTCTACAAACAAGTACATATACAGTTTTAATAACCACCATGAATAGGAAAAATAGACTATATGTAGTCCCTTCTCCCCCGTCCATGGAGACCATCTTCTGTGTTTAGTTCTTTTTTTACTCTTTTAAATGGCCATTATCAAAAGGGTGAACAGACTTCATATCCCATGGTAGACAACTTTTTGTCTTTTTTTCAGTTGAAAAATGTCAGAGTGTCTTCAACCGAATACAGACACTATTAGTACGTTGGTATGAAGTGGATAAAACCTCTGACAGATGCATTGCATCAGAAAGAAAATTGCCTATGAAGCCTCTCTCTCATCCAAGTTCTATTACTGCAGATAGGAACATCTGTAAACACTTCATGAAAATCCTCCTCTCTGAACCTCTCTAGCATTTCTAATAACTCCTCAAAAGAGTGTTCTAGTGCTGCAGGTGTTTCAACACACTAGCTCTTGCTTGCAGCACCTTTAATAGGTGGAGGTTGATTATGCACAACCACTACTCACAGCTACAGTGAATATATAACACCACGTATAAGCCAAAAAAGGCCACTACTCTATCTTAGTACACTGAGATGAAGTGGAATAAGACTTCTGGCAGATGCATTGCATCAGAAAGAAAAGATCCTGCGAAGGCCTCTCGCTCATCCAAGTGGTGCTGGTGAAGATAGAAGCAATACATCTCTGGACACTTCATGAAAAGCCTCCTCTCTAAAAGTCTCAAACATTTCTAATAACTGTTCACATAGAACTTTCCAGTGCTACGTGTGTTTGAAGACTCTGTCTGTTTTTAGCAGCACCTTTAAAGGATGGAGGTTGATTCTGCACAACCACTGCTCACAGCTAAAATGAAGATATAAGACCACATATAAACCAAAAAAGACTTCTGCCCAGTATGGTCCAAGCTATCTCATGCAATTTCTAGTACACATCATCCTAGTAGACTCGCACCAAATGATGTATCATAATTGATATTCCAAAGCTTCATATCCTACATCATTTTTTTCTTTTTCTAGATGCAAAATGCTGGAGTGTCTTCAACCGAATAAACACACTATTAGTACCCCAGGATGAAGTGGATGAAAACTTCAGACAGATGCATTGAATCAGAAAGAAGAGATCCTGCAAAGGCTGTTCACTAATTCAAGTGGTACTACTGGAGATAGGAGCACCACGTCTGTAAACACTTCCTGAAAAACCTCCTCTCTGAAGCTCTCTAACATTTCTAATAACTCTTCAAATAGAGTGTTCCAGTGCTACCAGTGTTTAAAGACTATGGCTGTTGTTGGCAGCACCTTTAATAGGGGAGGTTGATTTTGCACAACTACCACCAGATGCAGTAACGATATCACACTACATATAAGTCAAAAGAAGCTGAAGACCAGTATGGGCCAGACCATCTTTTGCAATTTCCAATATGCATCATCCAAATCAACCTAGGAGACTCGCAGCAGATGATTTATCATAATTGATGTTGCCAAGCTTTCTGATGGAACATTAGAAGGGCTACGTTTTCTTGCACAATGTTAGACATATTAAAATGTGCATCTGGGGACGAAAATATAAAATAACCAAAATATCAACTTTAAAAGACAATGGGCCTCATTAAGAGGTTGTCGGCATGGTAATAACAGAGCCGGTAAGGCAATACGGGCATCCATTACCGGTCCATAGTATTAAGACTGTAGGCGCCGGTCCTACCGGTATCGACAAGGACCCACTGTGGCCGTGAACCACTGTACTGGCATGCGGGCGCACGCAGGGGTACCGTGCCTGTAATAACGGCATGCTGCAAGGAAGAGGACATCACGAGTCAGACAGACATGCACATACCGCCATCGAGATGCCGGTAAGAAGGGCCACCATGATGCCAGCAATACCGGCATTGCAGATCACCCGTTAAGAGCAATCTGCTGTTTAACCAACTGCCACAGATGCACACAATCATTACAGGTGGAGGCAATGGAGTCAGGCCCAGCACAAAAGGAGCACAACCACACACCACACCCCTTCCCACACCAAAATGATACCACTTGCACTTGCCATACTGGGGCTTGTGGACATGCCTGCACTGCTACTCCTTGAGCAGGCAGTATAACAGGCAACACAGAGGAGACACAGGAGAAGGAGGGTGAGACCGGCCCAGCAAATCCCACAAGTGCAGGCAGTTGTTCCCCGCAGACAGACATCAATTCCACGTATAAGGGCCAATCCATTTGACTTAGCCCCAGCACAAATCCACAACCTTTAACGCCTGGACAGGGACACAATCACCGCCATAGTGGAATTAATACAGGAAGGCCTGGTCAGCCTGATCAACATCCACACAGCCAACCCCCCCTCTGCTGAAGGTGGAATCTGTACTCCACTACCTGGTCACAGGCACCTACCAACACACTGTGGGCCAAATGCATGGCATGTTGCAATCATGCTTCTGTGTTGTGCTGAACCAAGTGCTGGATGCACTACTAAAGCATGCAAGGGCCTACATATCCCTACCACAAACACCACAGGAGGCAAATGCCACCAAAATAGCATTCCATGCACTGGAAGGCATGCCCAATGTAATTGGTGCCCTCGACTGCACCCACTTAGAGTTGGTAATCCCACATGCTGTGGAGGTGGTGTACCGCAATAGGAAGCTATACCACTCCATCAATGTGCAGATGGTGTGTGATGCCAGCCAGATAATAACACATTGCTGTGCAAGATACTCAGGATCCATACATGATACCATGGTGCTGTGGAACTCCTCACTACCCCGCTACATGGAAGGAGATGTCATATGACGTGGCTGGCTGTCGGGTGAGTCTGCCCACTGGGCCATGTGAGGAGAGGGTTGGGGGGCCTACATGCATATGCAAGGGGAATGCCCTATGGGCCATGGGAGGAGAGGGTTGAGGGGGCCTACATGCATCTGGAGTATTCCTCTGCCACACAGCCCTCACATGTGCATACATAAAGGACCTTGACAATGCATCAGGGTGCCTGGTGGTTCCGATGTCTAGGCCCCTAAGTCATGTACGTCACCCAAGGCTAGCACCATGGATTGGCAAGTACTGCACAGGGCAGATAGTTATGTAGATGTGGCTGCCATCGACGGGATAGTGCATGTGAACAAGAAAGATGTACAGGCTGAGCACATATGGCAACTGAGCAGTATGCTTACACATACCTCCTTCTGCTCCCATGCAGGTGATGCTGGCTCCTCACCCCTGTCAGGAATCCACAGAACAGGCACAAAGAGGACTTCAGTCGTGCACATACACGCACATGTGTGGTCATTGAGCAGACCTTTGGCCTGTTGAAGGCAAGGTTTCTCTGCCTCAGCAGGTCGGGTGGCGCCCTCATTTACGGGCCTGAGAAGGTGGGCAAGATTATCATGGTATGTGCAATGCTGAATAACATGTGCATCCGGCGGAATGTACCCCTGCCACCTGACATGGAGCTGCCACCACCTGGTGAAGTAGATGGAGAGGATGGAGTAGATGTTGGACATAGGCCAGGACAAAATACACTTGAGGGTCGCGCAGTGCACCAGTCGGTCATAGATTAATCATTCTGATGCACTGGGATACAGAGGGTGCCATGTATTGGGAACTGTGGGCACTGGGTGTGGGTGTATATGGGCACTGTGCACTATGAAGCAATAAAGTGGCAGACACCAAAGAAGCAATGTCCACTCATGTGAAGTTTTGCACACAACGGGTGTATTCAAGTGATGGTTTGTACAACATGATTTAACACTCCATGCCCCCAAACATCCCTCTCCCTTCTCCAACATACCCCCATGCCCCCCACAATCCCAGTACTATACCCCACATCCCCCACACACCCCCATTACTACACTCCTCACCCCCACAGACCCCCAATACTACGCCCACCACCACCCTCCAGCCTCCCCCTAACAGTCAAAGTCATCAATGGCACAACAGTTGTCTGGATGCAGTGCTAAACAAATTGTGCAGGGTGGCCCTGCAACTGTGGAGACCCCTTCGGAGGTGGGGGTTGCATCTCTGAGCACTGCGCACTTCGCAGGGACATGCACACGGGGCCGGTCTGTGTGGAACTTGCTGGCATGGTAGAAGCAGATGAGGTATATGGTTGTGTCCCCAAAGCCGCAGTTTGCCGCTGCTCCATGCTGTCTGGCAATCCTGGTGAGGATCTGGCCAAAGCATTGAATCCATCCCGCACTTGTTGAGCGTTAGAGTTGATGACCTGGATTACAGCCGCAGTGATGTCACAGGTGTTGTTTCGCCTTCTGCAAGGTACTATTTGACATAGCCTTGCATCTCCTTCTGCCGGCCTCCATCCTGGACAGACGTCCTTCAAGGTCCTGAATAGCACTGTTGATGGTGGATGGTGGGTTAGGTGGTGTTATTGCAGACAATACGGGGCTGTGAAATGTTGGAGACCACTCTTCATGGTTGCCAGGTCCTGATGAATCCTGGTGAGGGGTGTCCTGTGGGGTGACCTGCAGGCTTGGGGTTTGACCTACAGGTTCTGAGTGGAGGATACTGCATTGGTGTAATCATCAGGGCCACCTTCCACGTCACCACTATGCTCTGCCAATGCAGCCGTCTCCCCTATTGAGCATGCGGCAGCGGACTATGTGCCATCATTCTCCATACCAACATATGTGTCCTCGCCCTGTGTGGGTTGTGTGTCCAGGGGTGCAGGGGCAGGTGTCTGATGGTCCTGTGTAGGTGGCAGAGTGGCTTGTTGGGCACTGGTTGTTGTCTTGTGTGCCGCTTGTCCCATCCTTGGTCCCCTCGACATAGATGGCCTGGTGCCATCATGTTGGCCTCTGGGCCTTTTGGCTGGTGTTGTGGCTTGTTCACTTCCATGAGGTTCTTTGGTGTCTGCATCCGTACCTGTGGGGGACAGAGAGTGGCAAGGCATCAGTGATGGTGGTGCTTGCATCATGCATGCATGCATTGGTCTTTGTGCAGTTGGTGCCATATGATCAGTTGCATGCCTGGCTTTGCAGGAGACTGGGTACGTGCAATGTTGGGGGTGGGGGGTGTTTTGCAATCACGCATGTGTTCACATGTTCACCATGGTGTCTGCTGTGGAGACTTGAGGAATGTTGTGACTTGCATGCTGTGTGACACGTGCAGGTCATGTGTGTGTCGGATGTGTATTAGTGTATGGGAGCGGCATGCAGCAAGAATTTGGATGTGATTGTGGTGGGCTTGGCATGTGTATATGGCTATGTGTAGGTGTGTATGATGGGCCATGTCTTGGCTGTCATCGCTGTCACATTTGGCGGTCAACTGTCATGATTGGTTGTCATGTGTTTGTAGGGACATTCACCTTCCTCTGCCGATGTTGGCACGCCGAACTCCGCTCCACCGACTCCTTCAATGGACTCCATATCTATCACTGAGCTCCAAGTTTCCTCCCATCTAGCCAATTTAATAGGTGAGTGAGCTCCACCACCTGGTGTCAGCCCCTGGCTCTGATTGGCCGACAAGATGTTCCTCACTCTCAGCCTCAGGTCATCCCAGCACTTTTTGCAATTGCGCACTGTGTGTGTGGTGGTGCCGACTACATTTACTTTCCTTGCTACTTCCTCCCAGATGGCCTTCTTTCTCAGCTGTGCTGGACGCCTGAGGTCACTGCAGAATACCACATCCGCATTCTCTACTAGGATATCAGCTAGCATGTTCAGCTCCTCGTCCTTAAATCGTGGTTTCTGCAGGCGGGCAGTTCCTTTCTGGGTAGCCTTTGACATTTTGTCTGCGGTGTGCTTGGAGTTTTGACTGTGAAGGTCCAGTATGTGGAGGATGACAATGGATTGTGTTTTTGAAGTTGGCCCCCAAAGCATTTCCCATTCCGGCGCTATGACGTTACTTCTGGTTCCATTAATGAAGGGCCTGTTCTTACCACTATGTTAATACCAGTACTGCTATTTAGGGGTTGCCGATGGCGGAGGTGTTATGTGTGCATTCGATGCTGCCCCTATCTGGGTGTTTGAGGGTTATTACCGGCATGCCGGTACAGCCATTACCGGCATGAAGGGGTGCGCGTGCACACGCACTCATGATCACCCGCTGTTTGGGGGATCAAGCTTACACGGACATGTTATTACCGGCATGCCAGTAAAGGCAGATTCTTAGCGCCAAACTCGTAATGAGACCCAAAGCCACAAAAAATGAAGCTACCTCGCTAAACCTCACTAGCATTTCTCATAACTCTTCAAACAGAGTTTTCCAATGCTGCAGATGTTTGAAGACTCTAGCTGTTGCTAGCATCACCTTTAATAGGTGGAGGTTCATTACACACAACCACCACTCACAGCTACACTGAAGATATAACACTGTAACACCATTTACACCTCCTCAATTCCTGATGCCACCAAGATATTTTGGCAGGTGGGGTAATACTACATCCCATGGAATTCCATAAGACTGCATGGGAATGGACTCAGTGAAACACTGCCACTGTAGCTAGCGGTGAAGGTGCTTTAGTAAAAACATTGCCGGTGGGAGCCTGAACTCTCAGCAGATCAGGCCTGACAATAGTTTCAAACCCCTACGAACAAACTCCTAGTTGGAAACAGGGCCAGTACATTGCTACCAGATGTGTTGGGACCAATTACAAAGATAATATCAGAAGGAAAATGGACCTAGCCACTCTCATTTATCCCTGTTTATCAGAATGGAAGTCACCAACAAAAATAACTTTATTTTGTTAACTCAACATCAAACATACACAGGTCTCGTAAAGTCACACTGCCATTTTATGAATAATTGTACTCCAATATCTACACGCTGTTGCCAAATGTTCTTATCTTTTTGGCAAAACCATTTACTAATACAAACATAAAATCTGCAATGTCACACTTCACTCCTAGAATGTTTTTTTTTTTTAAATAAACAACTTACAACAATAGTGACAACTCATTTTCTACAACTACAACAAGGCCATTTCATTGTTAGATCATAAACAATTTAATTACCTTTTAACAATTAATAACAATTTAGACCATACACTAGCCATGCCAAAGAATGGGGTCACTGCCCAGCACCACATGCTAAATGCCATAGCTAATGCCCATTAATATATTATAATGTACAGTCAGCAAAGCCAAAGACCTAGACCCTGGCTAGTATTGTGTTCAAAACCATGGCTAGTGGTTGGTTAGTTTACATACTATATAGTGGGCAAAGGTAAAGGCCATCACTTATTGCATTTTATCATTTTAAAACAAACAGTGGACATGGTCAAAACATATAAAGGTGGGTGGGCAAAACAAACCAAAAGTAGAACGACGCGCTTGACCCATAAATTAGGTAAACGGGGGGCTGCAGTGGACTGGATGTTGAGGATACCTTGCCCAGGTATACCACTGTGAAATACGAGACAAAGAAAGGGGGTTTTTCCAGTCTTGCTGCGCCGACACCAAAAGATACTACAAACTGCTACAATTGCAGGTTTATTGTGGTTTGAAAACAGCCTGACACGTGTTTCGAGCGAGTTTTGCTCTTCATCTGAGGCTGATGGGTTTATACATAATACATTTAAGCAGAAAAAATTAAACATACAAACAATTATGTATCATTGCGAAATTATTTGAAAGAAACATAACATGCATGGAAGTGGGGGAGAAAACAAGAATATATACGTTTAGACATTTTATACACGGAAACACATGGAGGGGCAGGACGACAAAAAACAAAAGAATTTTGGGAAATATGCATACAATAATACAGAAAGACACATAACAACCATAATCAAAAAAGTTCAATTAAACACGTAAAAAATTGGGGGGGGGGAGGGAAAAATTAAATAAAAATTCATTTGTACCATACCATTCCATTTTGTTTCCAATTGTTGTTGATACATACGTGATTATAATTGAGGGGTCCCGGTTGGGGTTAAAGAGATTTATAGGCGGAGAATAGGGAAAGAAAAAAGAGAGGGGAAAAGGAACAGAGCAAAGCTATTAGAGCATTGTTAACACAGGCTTTTGAGGTATGATAAGATAGGCAGCGCTAAAAGATACCTTAAAGTTGTTTAGACGAAGCCTTGGCTTGCAAGTGTTATTTCTGTTAGAATAACCGAATTTACTAATGGTTACTCTAGATGTTAAATCATTATACACCTCTATCAAACATGATCAAACCACAATAAACCTGCAATTGTAGCAGTTTGTAGTATCTTTTGGTGTCGGTGCAGCAAGACTGGAAAAACCCCCTTTCATGGTCAAAACATATACAAAATGCTCAAAGTCAAAGGCTATGCTAGTGGTCCATTTATAGAATATATAATGGGCACAGCCAAAGATTGTGGCAACTGACCAGTAGTGTGCTAAAGTCCATGGCTAGTACCTGAACACTGTATATGATATACAGTGAACACGGTTGAAAGCTGTATCCAGTAGTAAAGGCAACAACTATTGTTGGTAGAATGTTAGTGTTTTAAAATATTAATTGCAATGTTAGACATATTGAAATATCCAATTGTTGGCAGAAATACAACATAACAATAATGACAACTCTAAAAACATAATGCCACAACAATGAAGCCTCGCCTCTTCTCTGAATCTTTCTAGAATTTCCAATGACTCTTCCAATAGAGTGTTCTAGTTCTGTCACTATTTCAAGACTTTAGCTGTTGGTAGCAGCAGCTTTAATCGGTGAGTACAATTATGCACACCACAGCTTACAACTTCAATAAAAATATAAGACCAAAGCTAAGCCAAAAAAGCTGCAGCCTACTATTTCCCAGACCATCTCATCAAATTTGCAATACACATCATCCACATTATCCCAGGAGACTTAGACCAGATCATTATCGTAATTCATGTTTGCAATTTTACTGATGGAACATTAACAAAGCAGGATCTTCGTGTTTTCGAACATAATGTGATCTTCACTGTCCATAATGTCTGTTACATTTTTAATATCTGTTTTGATTAATTGTACTCCTTTTCCAACTTAAATTAATAGTAGTTTTAATTATTTTCATTAATCCAGGATTAATTTTGTGAGTAGTTGTTGTGCTGCTTCTTGTTTGATTCTTGTCATGCATGAAGAACTTCTTCATCTGTTTGAAAATATTTCACATATTTTGAAACCATTGAAGATATAATACACTTTTAAAATAATTGGGTTGGTTGTATAAACAATGTATAGTAGGCAGACAAAGTATATGTGTTTGAAGAATGGGCTTACAAAAGAATGCATGTGGTGTATTTTGTTTCACTTCTTTTTGTTCAACAACTTCTCTTGTATTTATTTCTTCTGTAGGATAATTGTAAATTATATTATATCATTTCATGAAGACTTTTTCTACATAGTACATATTTATTACATGAGAGTGAGGTGTAGTTTTAGGAGATTGTGCTATTTGTAGGGTACATGTATTCTTGTATTAGATATTTCAAACATGCAGCCAATTTTAGAAACACTGGATTTTTATTTTTCGGAACACTTAGACATTGGCAGATGGTAAAATTGGAACATGTGGAGTTGACACTATTGTCTAAATCAAGTCTTCATTAACTATAGGTGGCATCGCAATGGTGGAGTCACCTACTTAACGTGCTGCCAATTTCAATACGCATAACACACAAGACCCCAAGAATTTTTATTTTGTGGTGTTCATGCAATTTCCAATATGCATCATCCACATCATCCCAGGGAACTTGCACAAGGTAATTTATCATAATTGATGTTCTCAAGCTTTTTAACAGAATATTAGAAGGACATCCTCCGCCTCCATTCTAAAGCACTATCATTCACCTTAAATATCTTCAACTGACTAACACATTTTTATTGTTATGTCTTCCTACTGCTGTTGATAGAGTGAGGACCCAGGTTGTATTATCATCGCTGTTGATGCTGCTAATCTCATGAATAGTCATGTTAACAAATGGCACAGCGACCATTTCTCGACTCGGATAAAAAAGCAAACAAAAATGGCCACATTTCCATAGCAACCATTCAAATCATTGGAAAAAAACAGGCATTAAGTACTAGTATGAGACATAAACCTCCTGTATTAAATAGTAATCATCGGAAGAGTGAACAGACTTTCTATCTCACTCCATGGCAGAAATCGTTCTCAGTTGCAAAATATTGGTCTGTCTTCTGAGCAAATAAAGGCACTATTACTACTCCAGTATAATGGAACACAATCCTAATAGCAATAAACCCACAGCCAAGGGGGTATTCCTTGTCAGGTAGAGCCCAAGGGTCTTTATTAAAGCACTCACATTGGTCAAACCTGTAACTATGAGCATGCTGAATATTCACCTAAACTCCATAGAAAAACCAGTGTGCCCAGTAATCTGCCATTGGCAGCTACCAGTACTTCTGTATCAAATAGCAGTACAGCAACAAGAACATTAAAACAAAAAACAATGTTTCCTATTTTAAACTGTTGCACATGTAAACTTCAAATAAAGCATCCCAACATTTTACAAAATCTAATTTGGTACTAAAATAGCATTCCTTAACACATACTGCGTCAGCATTTATTGGGACAATTTGCACTGAAAAAACATTCCATTTCATTTTTACATAATAGGAGTTTGCTTGGCAATAAGCACAATGCCAAAGGGGAATTGCTGCATCAGATAATGCCCCAAGGTCTTTATTAAAGCTCTGCCATTAGTCAGCACCTGTATCTAAGGGCATGCTAAATATTCGCCTTAACTCCATGTAAGAACCAGTATGCCCAGTAAACTGCCATTGACAACTAACAGTATTGTTGTATCTATTAGTAGTGCAGACGTTTTGTAGTTTAAACTATAGTACATCTAAACTTCCAATAGACCATCCCACAATGTTACAACCTTTAATTTGTATACTAAAATAGCATTGCTGAACATATACTGCGCCTGCATTTAGTCAGGCAATTTGCACCGACAAATCCATGCCATTCCTTTTTTACATAAGTAAGTAGCATTAGTTTGCACAACTAATATCATTCTTATATTCTTTGTGAATATCTATTTAAAAATAAAACCAATCAAACATATTGTTCATGATATTAAAGACTAGGTTTCACAAAACAACAGAAATGAACACAATGCATTTTCTCTTATACAAACCACACAGTAACACATTTTAGCAAACCAAATCTTTTTTTAAACACACATTTTCCAATCACACCACACAAGCAAAAAAAAACTTTTTAAAACAAACACATTTTTATATCACCCCAAAAATCACTTTAACACACACCATAAGTGGTTAAAATAGCAGTGTAGATAAAATCACAATTCTACTGCTCTGCGATCATTGTTTTATTTTGAATGCAACACGGATACTTCATGATTCTATATTATGTACCTGACTAAAATTCAATTTCTTTCCCAATAAACAACTTCCAATGATTATTCCCACCCCTTTTCTATATAAACACAGCAGGGCCACTGCATTGTTAACAAATACAGAAAAAAAACTAAATGAAACACAGAGCCCCATTATCAAAATATTATCAAATTAAACTTTCAACAAAACAATGACAAACAGCTGATTAATGCTAATCATATTTTATCACAGGTAACACGAACTGCACACTGTGAGTTCTGCAGTCAAAATGAGAAAAGTTGACAACATGGGGAGTTTCATACTTTCCTAAATCAAAACCAGAAAAAGGGACTGTATTGTAAGAAAACTAATAAATGGCTGACACATTCACTGCAACCTATCACAATCAAGTACACAATTACAACATTAACACCAGCCAATTAGAAACACCGAAACACATACAAAACCCTGGCCAGCATCACAAGTAGACACAGAGATTCAACGTGGCTACCAAGCGTACTTGTAACCATGGGTACATGTACATTTTCTACAAACTAAACACCAAAGTAAGCCAACCTTCAAAACCTTAAATAAGACAAGACAGCACCTAAACACACAAAATAACACAAACAGATACAATTTTGTGCTATATTATCCACATAACAATATGATTATTCCACAGAAAATACATATTTATATATGTGGCTATACATATAACCGCACCTAAAGAGACAACCAATGGAAAGATGAAAAGTATTGATGACCCATACACAGATGTTTGCTACAACACACGGCTAATCACAAAAACTATGCATTAAAAATGTACTTCCACTCCCCCAAACTCCCGACAAGTGTCCCTAGCACCCATACCAGCCTCCCTCCACTCCCCATGATCCTCGTCCACTCCCCTGATCTTTCCCAATTCCCCAAACCACTCAATGCATCTATGATGCTACTCCACCCAAAATGTCACATAACTGTGGCTACCACACGTCCCCAAACACACAATGGGCCTCATTACAAGTTTGTCGGTCCGGTAACTATGGTATCGGTAAGCTTGCCGGTACCGTAGTTACCGGACCGGCAAATTGAGTTCTGCTCACGGGTGCCTATTCGCCCACCAGGTCAGACCTGGCAGGCGTACAGGCGCCGTGAGCAGCCACTGCCGGTAGCACCGGCACCATTGTCAATGGCGCCGGTGCTACCGCCTCACCATTCCCATTGAGCCCCATGGGCTCAAATGGGAATGGGGAGTAAATGTTTCCGGCCCCTGCCAATGGGGAGATAAAGGATCCGCCAGGGTTGTAATGGCCCTGTATTTCCCCATTGCCAGCGGCCTGAAAAATGTGCAAGTTCGGCGGCAGCCTGCCGGTTTCACCGGCAAGGCTACCGCCGAACATGTCATGAGGCCCAATGTTCCATTTGCCCTAAAATAACCACGAATAGCAACATCATGCACTGGATAGCTACTGAGTAGCCGCAAATACAGTTCTACATGGTCAGTTTGTATAAACATAACTCAGAACACCTAACTGATGAAGGAAATGCAGTTTAAATACACACATACAATAAAATAGACAAACACAAGGTTTTTATTATACTTGTGGTTACATTTCATTGACTTTCATCACAACCATGGTTACATAAATTGGATAAAAAGGGGGCCTCCCTTCAGGCTTTAGACTACGATACAACTTAAAATATCAATAGAGTACAACACTACTCATGTACTTATATAGAGTTTCTGAAAATAAAGCAAGCAGAGAATAATACATACCAGTAAACTGGGTAAATAAACATTCCACTGCCACACAACATAATACCATAAGAAAGAACACACAACCGGCGCATCTAAAAATAGTATATGATTGATCCTTTTTATATTCATTTTGTTAAACTTATGTTTTCTCTTTTTCTTCAAAGTCTCACATATACAAAAGCCTGAAAACACAGAGTCAAAATAAAAAGGAGTCCCACATACCTAGCAGGTCACTGACCATGGCCTTTGGCAATGGGCAGTGATTTTTCACACCAACGAGACTATACCTATAGAAATAACTTTAAAAAAGAAATGAAACACTGACACCCCAAAATATATAGGTGCAAGAACAGAACTACTCGTACCTGTGGTTATCTGTAGTCCTTTGTAGCCTCTGATATAGCTGCCAATATCAGTGAAACGGGCCAAAAAAATGCTTTCCTGTACCCCCAGTACGTCTTCATGTGCTTCCTCATCTGTGCCAGCTCCCCCAGTCCCCAGATATCTTCCTCACCTCCTCTGACCTCTCCTTTTCCCCCCACAACACACACTATTTCTGTGATGCAGTTTACTTTCTGTCGGATATTCGCGGCTATAACCTAGGCTACGGAAAGCTTTGTCTTGCGAAGCTCTGCATTTGTATGTTTTTTTACCTCCAAATAGTGTTTTACTGAGTTTCATTTTTCCATAACCTTGGCTATAGCCACAAATATCTCTCGCTTTGAGAGAAAAACAAGATGGTGGTTCTTTCATTTCTGAAAACCATGATCCTGCAATGCACCATGGGAGATATCTCTATTTTTTGGGGGAAAGGGGCAACCCCTTTCACCATCAAATATTTGAATAATTA
The DNA here is from genome assembly GCF_040938575.1 of Ambystoma mexicanum. Lineage (NCBI taxonomy): Eukaryota > Metazoa > Chordata > Amphibia > Caudata > Ambystomatidae > Ambystoma > Ambystoma mexicanum. The sequence continues at coordinate 1,272,933,091 of NC_090937.1, read as the reverse complement.
CTGCACAGAATAACCCTAAACCAAGCAAAACACTCCTTTGAATGCGTTTTGCCCTAGTTGTTTGAGACCTGGTACAAATTCGTCTAGCGGTTTGGGCTGCCTGCTTTGGCAAATATTGACCTTTTTTGTCAATGTGAAAATGAATGGGAAGTAGGCTGCACTTTGGAAAAAAAATCTTTTTTTGACACTTAATGAATCATTATGAACCTTTACAGTCTGAGGGGGACATCAGATTGTTAATCACCTTTAAAATTGCGGTCAAATCTGTTACTCGATTTAAAGGTTATTAACAATAGAATTCTGAGAGCTTCCGATGTGTGTCCGACTCACCTTACCTATAAGGCGGCTACAGCCGCCCTATCATATTGTTCTGTGTGGCAACACATAAAGGTGTGCCTATGACCACTGACCATTTGTCTTATTTAGCCAATTCTCATTCATATTACAAAAAGCAGAGACAACAATGGACCTCCAACCTTCACAGAAAGCAGATAAATGAAGGCAGCAGACAGGAGAGAGAATTTGGGGTTGGGTTTTTAGTAAGAAGCCAAGGTTGTGGGATGGCGCTGGGGGCAGGGAATAGAATGCAAGGCATTAGATGTGAAATAGGGATGAGTATGCCTAGTACAGTTTTCTCAACACTTACTTAAACTGTGGTTAAAAATAGCTTCTCTTTTTGACATAGCAGGTTCTATATGCCTTTCATTATATTTCCACTTTTGTGGGGGTTGTGTCACAGGTTAGGGACAATGTGCCATGAGCTTTTCAAGTTTGGTGAATGTAGGAGGATGAAGAAAAAGAGAAATTGAATAATATCCAGTACTCTGTTCTGAGACATGGTGGCTTGTTCGCACTGTACTGCACGCTACACATTCATACTTAAAAATGTGTATATATAAAAACACATGTACAATTTTGAAATAACAAAAGTAGCACATTTCTCATGTTAGTGTTCTTTGAACATACTCCATTGGTACCACTGTATGCCACTTGTTACAGAATAAGTTGCCTTCCACATTTTGGTGCGGATCGCCATCACACTCTCTGCATACTCCCTTCAAGTGAGTTTCTCTGATTCAATTATTCACAATTGTAATAGCCTGCAGTTGTCCACTCCCTCACCTGGATTCTCATCTAATCTTTAGCTCTTCCTTTATCTCTTTAAAAAAGAACACGAAAACCTTGGCAGAAGGGCTGATGCGAAGTAGTTCAAAGACATTTGAATGATTGTCACTGTTATTTCTGTTTATGAATTTAGTAAACTTTATTTATCTGGAAATTGCACCTCTAGAGTGAGTGTAAATGCATTTGGGGCCAGATTTGTGTTTCTTAGTTGGATCGTGTAATAATAACTTCGTTATGCTACAATTTTCCAGATCCTGCACATGTATTTTAAGAATCAAGCTCAATACAGAGGAGTTACGTTCTTGTCTCTGCTGCACTAAATATTACACTAGTGGTCCTTCCAGTAAAATGAAACACTGACACCCCAAAATATATAGGTGCAAGAACAGAACTACTCGTACCTGTGGTTATCTGTAGTCCTTTGTAGCCTCTGATATAGCTGCCAATATCAGTGAAACGGGCCAAAAAAATGCTTTCCTGTACCCACAGTACGTCTTCATGTGCTTCCTCATCTGTGCCAGCTCCCCCAGTCCCCAGATATCTTCCTCACCTCCTCTGACCTCTCCTTTTCCCCCCACAACACACACTATTTCTGTGATGCAGTTTACTTTCTGTCGGATATTCGCGGCTATAGCCTAGGCTACGGAACGCTTTGTCTTGCGAAGCTCTGCATTTGTATGTTTTTTTACCTCCAAATAGTGTTTTACTGAGTTTCATTTTTCCATAACCTTGGCTATAGCCACAAATATCTCTCGCTTTGAGAGAAAAACAAGATGGTGGTTCTTTCATTTCTGAAAACCATGATCCTGCAATGCACCATGGGAGATATCTCTATTTTTTGGGGGAAAGGGGCAACCCCTTTCACCATCAAATATTTGAATAATTACTGCACAGAATAACCCTAAACCAAGCAAAACACTCCTTTGAATGCGTTTTGCCCTAGTTGTTTGAGACCTGGTCCAAATTCGTCTAGCGGTTTGGGCTGCCTGCTTTGGCAAATATTGACCTTTTTTGTCAATGTGAAAATGAATGGGAAGTAGGCTGCACTTTGGAAAAAAAATCTTTTTTTGACACTTAATGAATCATTATGAACCTTTACAGTCTGAGGGGGACATCAGATTGTTAATCACCTTTAAAATTGCGGTCAAATCTGTTACTCGATTTAAAGGTTATTAACAATAGAATTCTGAGAGCTTCCGATGTGGGTCCGACTCACCTTACCTATAAGGCGGCTACAGCCGCCCTATCATATTGTTCTGTGTGGCAACACATAAAGGTATGCCTATGACCACTGACCATTTGTCTTATTTAGCCAATTCTCATTCATATTACAAAAAGCAGAGACAACAATGGACCTCCAACCTTCACAGAATGCAGATAAATGAAGGCAGCAGACAGGAGAGAGAATTTGGGGTTGGGTTTTTAGTAAGAAGCCAAGGTTGTGGGATGGCGCTGGGGGCAGCGAATAGAATGCAAGGCATTAGATGTGAAATAGGGATGAGTATGCCTGGTACAGTTTTCTCAACACTTAATTAAACTGTGGTTAAAAATAGCTTCTCTTTTTGACATAGCAGGTTCTATATGCCTTTCATTATATTGCCACTTTTGTGGGGGTTGTGTCACAGGTTAGGGACAATGTGCCATGAGCTTTTCAAGTTTGGTGAATGTAGGAGGATGAAGAAAAAGAGAAATTGAATAATATCCAGTACTCTGTTCTGAGACATGGTGGCTTGTTCGCACTGTGCTGCACACTACACATTCATACTTAAAAATGTGTATTTATAAAAACACATGTACAATTTCGAAATAACAAAAGTAGCACATTTCTCATGTTAGTGTTCTTTGAACATACTCCATTGGCACCACTGTATGCCACTTGTTACAGAATAAGTTGCCTTCCACATTTTGGTGCGGATCGCCATCACACTCTCTGCATACTCCCTTCAAGTGAGTTTCTCTGATTCAATTATTCACAATTGTAATAGCCTGCAGTTGTCCACTCCCTCACCTGGATTCTCATCTAATCTTTAGCTCTTCCTTTATCTCTTTAAAAAAGAACCAGAAAACCTTGGCAGAAGGGCTGATGCGAAGTAGTTCAAAGACATTTGAATGATTGTCACTGTTATTTCTGTTTATGAATTTAGTAAACTTTATTTATCTGGAAATTGCACCTCTAGAGTGAGTGTAAATGCATTTGGGGCCAGATTTGTGTTTCTTAGTTGGATCGTGTAATAATAACTTCGTTATGCTACAATTTTCCAGATCCTGCACATGTATTTTAAGAATCAAGCTCAATACAGAGGAGTTACGTTCTTGTCTCTGCTGCACTAAAAATTACACTAGTGGTCCTTCCAGTAAAATGAACCTTGTGGTGACTTTGAATTTATGGAATAATGATTCCCCGAGTAACACAATTGAAAGTTACCCCTTACTTTATTTTCCTACCATTTTATCCAAACCAGATGATTAAAATCATGCACTAACTCATATGAAAAGATAATGGTGAATTGATGCATAGGCCAACAAGATTTGGGGCATTACAGATTCAGAGCATGACATTTGGGATGTCAGAGCCTAGACAAAGAATAGTTGACTGAGAAGTGTATTTAACTTGATTCTCTCAATATTCTCTGTCTATGATATGTTTGCATTGAGTTTAGCCGGTTTAATTTTTTCCATAACCGAAGTATTGAAAGGCTCTCATTAAGGGAGTTGCCATTTTTTTTATTTTTTTTTTATTGTGGTTTAGCCACGTTTTCACAAAAACATAGAAAAGAAATACAATTGATAACAAGCATTGATATGTACAGTTAATACAATTAAAAGAAGAGAAATGCATTACTTCAATACATTTGGCCTAATTACAAAGTGCTACCGGTGCCGTTGTTACCTCTCTGCAACATTATGAGTTCTGCTTGCCGGTGCCGGACTGCACACGTGGTCTGTCCAGGCATGCAGACCGGCACCCGCTTAATGGTATGGATCCAGTCCATTTGTAGCAGAACTTGTTTTACGCCAGTGGGATTTGGACAAGATTGTCAACGGAGCGGTCACATTGCTCCAGCATTTGTCTTACCTGGATGAATAAATCGTGTAGAAACTGACTAGTTCCTATTTTGAGCTCAGCTGCTATATCTGTGTAGAGGGAATCTTCACCTAGTGACCATATGGACCTACAGAGTGTTAGTATCTTCCAGTCAAGGTACATCTTTTAGGGAGTGCGGCCCCAGTTCGTACCTCAGAGATGGTATGGGGTAGCGAGATGGAACATGGAAAATTGTTTTTCAAATTCTGCCTTCGAGAAGCATCCAATTTAGTGTATGGGAAAAGGGCACTGTGTCCAAGCCGTAGAGCAAAGATGGAATGACCTTTGATTTATAAAATGTTATCAATGGGCATATGGAGAATTTACAGAAGGTGCTATAGATCTTTTTCATCTGTGCCAAGAGCGGGATTACCTTGAGACCAAGATCTTGTTCCAGTAACTTTTTTTGTGTGAATTGAGCAAAGTTTAGGTAAATGAGTTCTGTGGGCACAGGCACAATCTGATCTTGGAGGGGCCATTTAAAATGTATAGAGCTCTTACGAGATCTCCGGAATGACAAGATTTTTGATTTGGTGGGATTCACTATTGAATCATTGGCTTGTGCATCAGTGCCAAATGCTGAAAGGAGGCCTCTAGGAGAGTAATCGGGCAAGACCACGTTTTCTGCGTAAGCAGTCCAGTATAATGGCTGCCTACCGATTCTGGGGCTAGCTAAGGAATGATGTTCTAATGCTTTGTTTAGATCAGCCAGGTAAATATTGAAGAGGCATGCAGCAAGGATACATCCTTGCCTAACACCTCTTTTAGTGGGCACCTCATATCTAACACAGAGAAATATGCACATGTGCAGGCCTTTTAACATGGCTAAGAGGGTAATCTGGATTCCCCAAAGATGTAATTGAGCCCATAGTCACTCCCTGTTAACAATGTTAAAAGCTCTGGAAAGATCTAGCCAGGCTCAGTAAATTATTCAACTCTCTTTTTTCACTGCTGACTGTGAAAGGAGTGACCGAATATGCCATTGAGAGAGGTAGAGAGGCCACGTAGGAAACCTGTTTGCAGTTTGGATAGAATTTTTCTTTTATCATCAAATCTTCCAAATGTTTTAACACTGCTGCTACAAATATCTTTCCATCTGCATCTAAAAGGGCAATTGGGCGATAGTTAACAGGATCAGCCTGATCACCCCTTCTATAGATTTGTATTACCATAGCAGACTTCCAGGAGGGGGGAAATGTGGATGATTTCAAGCTTTATGTGAAAACGACCTTCAAGAGAGATGCCCAGAGTTCAGCATTCCATTTTATTATCAAGTTGGAAAGACCATTTCGACCGGCTGCTCTTGATAATGATTTTTTTAGATTTACTAACATTTCCTGGTCAAAGGTCATTTGCCATTCTACAGCCAATTTACTTGATTCTTGAAACGAGAAAGGACAGTTGTAAGTTGTTTCAAAATATTTGCACCAGACAGAATCAGAAATCACATTGCTTTGTAGCTGGATCTGCGGCACGTTTTGATTGTTAATTAGCATCCAGAAATTGCAGGAATTGTTCATTATGAATGCCTTTAGCATCATTGCTTTATCCTTCTGGTATCTGAGATGGTGATGGTGACCAATTACTATAATTATTACGCATATTTTTGATTCTGTCTTGTACTCTTGTTAATCTTTCACTTTAGACTTTAAATGTCTGATAGCTTTCCTCATGTGCCTCTTTCATAACCAAGTTTCTTCATCAAAAGAGTGAATGTGCCTTTTTCTAACATGGGGATTAGTTGGAAAGGGATGGTTTAATTCCCACAGAATGTTCACAAAACCTAAAGCAATACATTGATCAACCAAGACATCTTCTGACATGTCATTCATCCTATTTCCTAATTCCTTATTTAAGAGAGTGCCATTATTTTTTAATTTGACCAAGCGGTTCTTTCCAGTATTGACATAGAAGTTACAGTTCTCATAGTGCTTATTGGACCCTCTTGTTAGAGTCATTATAGCTGAAAGCCTATTGTGGTCCCTCGAACCTTTGTCTTAAACCTGAAAGGATTTACAAAGTATAGATAGGTCATCAGAGAGGAAGAGATAATCTAGAATAGAGCTGGAAGGACCTTGAGATCAGGTGGAAGCAGTAGGGATGTCTCCTTTTACATTCCCATTAAGCATTTTTAGATTCCAGCTTCTCAAGAAGCTTACCCATTTTTCGCTATTTACAGTTACTTGCTTAACCAAAGGTTGTAAGGGTTGGGTCAACCAAGGAGTACATTGTGAGTTGAGATCACCTGACAGTAATATCCCAGCTGTGGTGTAGATAGTGGTAGCTCTTACCAATACATCTGACAATGAAACAATAAAGTCGATTAAGTCGGGGGGATGGGGTTACAATAGCCATTGATAACAATTATTGTTTGTGGATGGTTTGAGCCTTTGAAAGTTAATAGGGAGGCTAACAAGCCTTGCTTGGTGGTGGGAATTAATTGTAGCAATGCTCCAATTGTTGCTTCTACTGAAATCAGGAGCCCGCCCGCTGTCCAACCAAGTTCTCCTTTGATGGCTACTTGGTCTAAAGTGAGAAAGCCATCCAGCTGTAAACATTCTAATAACCACATTTCTTTAAATAGGATTATATCATAGCTCTTAAAGATCTTTTTTTAATTTTGAATGCACTGGAACCACGTATATTCCAACCTAACAACCTCAGGTCATGTTTTGCTAGAGAGACTGCACGTTTAATTTAATCTTTTTGCAGATTTGACCTATGATCTCCGGCTAGACTTGTCACATTGTAGGTGTTGTATATATAGGGGGGCCATTTCTGACACATTTGAATTGGGAGCAGATGTTAGGCCGGGGGCTCTAGAGGTTGAAAAGCCATCATACTTTAATTTTCTTTCAGTAGTTTTTGGTGCCTGTTGAATCATGATCTCTTGTTTGGAAATGTCTACACCCAAGTTATTTAAGTTCCTCCTGGCAAGAAGCATTGCTTGTGCACCTAGTCCTGTTTTCAGGCCTGCTCCTGCTATGTACGTACAATTCCGATTTAGAAAACGCACACATTCAATATCATTTGATGAGACTAAATACAGATCTGGGATCTTTTTGAAGATGGTTAGAATAGCACCTCGATTCAAATATTTGAAACTTTTCCCCCTTTTAACTTGGTGCAGCCAGATCCTAAGTACTGCAAATGGAGTTGATTCAGCATGGAGACCAGTTGAATTAGTTGCTGTAGAATTTAGATTGTCTTCTTCTCTAGCAATGTTTTGTTCTGCGGTATGGAGACAGGACAAGCAGGCGGCCACTGTGGTAGTTTCTCGGGAGGAGGTAGTTGAATAAACATTGACTTGAGAAGGTGTGGTTACTGAATGTGCAATTGCTATTATAGTGGTGGTGGTGGGGGCAGAAATCAACTTTTGTCCAATGCAAAATATTGGTTGTAAATTTTTCTCCTTATTTGATTGATCATCAAGAGTATCAGAAGTTATAATTTCTGAAGGATCATTCTTGTTGAACAGCAAATTATTAGACTCAGAATGAGTGGTCTCAGCTGTCGTCGCTGACTTCATCTTTGGCTGCTGGTATTTTTCCCATTTGTAGAATATCCGTTCAAAGATCATGGATGTTGGGAGTTGTGCGGGTTGAGAGCTCGCTGTGGAACCATACAACGGTCTGTATTGAAGCCGTGGATGTTGCTATGAGTGGGACAATGTTTGACACTGAGATATCAGAATGGGTCACGGCAGGGCCAGACTTTTTTGATAATCTGGTCTCTTTTGTTTGCCTTGGATATTTTGTTGTTAGTTTTGTTTTTGGTTGTTCACTTGGATTTATTATGGGTTTAAAGACCATCTCCTTTACCAGCCTTTCTTTTTTTGTATTTTGTTTTGGCCATTGATATAGGTTGGATTGATGAAATAACATATTTTCTCGGAATTGTGACAGTGTCCGGTGAGTCTATTGTTACCACTACTTTTCCTTCGAAGCGTCCTTCCATGTTTGCAAGTCTTCTAAACTGTTCCAGAACCGATTCAGAGAGTGGTGTGTCTTCAAAAACATCACTAAGTCTGTGAGTGATTGGAGAACTCATGACCTCTGCAATGTGCTCACTTGTTTCTTGGTTTGTTGTTTTCTGATGAGAATGTGTGCTGAATAGTGCCTCAATCCATTTGACTGAGCTTTCTGTGATTGTGTGGAATTTGGTGGTGCTCGCTTCCAGTCTCTTCATGGACTCTTTCAAATCCATGATGGATTTGGATGTATCGTTATTTATTGCTGTATTTAGGCCCACTATGGCCGATTCGCAGCTTCCCATGCCTTTGGTGAGTTCCAGTAAAGTACCTGAATTGGATTGGACTTCGACTTTGAGTAGCTCACAGACATTTACTAGTGATGTCAGAACAAAGCTGTGCGCTGTTAGAGTCACATCCTAGAGAGATATCGAGTTGTGATTTACAACTTGGTCTTTTCTTTCTATCTTTAAAGTCTTAGATGCCGGTGGAAAATGCGAAAGAAAGACATTTAGGTCATCATCCTGTTCTTCCAGGCTCTGGGAATGCAAGAGTGCATGCATTCTGCGTTCCCATTTTCGGGTATCATTGCAGTTTTCTCCCTTCTGTTATCGGCTTGCTCTTGCACGATAAAGAGCATGGTCTCGAGGCTCTCCAGATTATGCGTGTCACCAGCACTCCATCTTTTCTTTGGGAAGTGCTTGTTTATTCTCTTTTTGATGTTTTTACTGTAAAAGTAAAATCAAGGCCATTGGCCTGCAAATAGTGAACCTTTTGAGAAGTTCTAGGATGGCATCTGGTGGAAAGCTGCTATGTGGTCACAGCTTCTTGCACAAGAACTGACGTGACCTGATTTCAAATATCAGATGTTGTTGAGGGCTTCAACTGGTGAAATGTAGTGCCGGTTTCCGCCCACATCCCATTGTCCAGTTCTGGAGCCTGGAGATCGTCGGTCATTGCACTGCTGCATAAGTTGCACATTTTTGGAGAGCGTGGGGCGTTAGTTAGGCTGGGCATTTCAGGGACAGTTTAATTATTTTGGAATCAGCTCTCTGAATGAAATGAATGAAATGGCATTAGTTTCTTACCTTGAAGCGCCGCAGACTCACAGCCTAAACGCCCAATGGACATTTCCAAGCCACTTGCAAAAAGCCTGTGCGCACCAGGCGCACAGCCTGTGGTATTTGTAGATAGAGAGGGAGAAGTGGGCAGAGTTTTGGCTCCGTGTAGAAATATCAGTTGATTCACAAAATAGAAGCGTTCAGCACAGCCCAACAGCGACTCCAAACCACCTGCAAAAAGCGCATGTGAATTTAACTCTGTGCATTTGGGACCTTGTGTTCCCTACAGGAGTCCAGATGCCTTTGAAATTAAGCATGCGCAGTTATTAAATTTCATCATGTGCATTATCTATTTGAAAGAATATGTACATTTACTATTATTACATGCATTACATTAGTAGAAAAATACAATTGTTCAGCACAAACACCACACAGTATTTTTGTTTTGCATATTAGTTCTGTAGGTCATTGCTTGTTTGCAACATTTGATAGGTTGTTTACTTTCGATATATTGTGTAGGATGTGACTCGTTCTATTGTATGCCCATTATAATGGCAAATCTAATGTGTGTGTGTATTAGTGAGCATTATGACATGTATGTTAATAGTATATTTGGTCATTCCCCTCATATGTATCACAGCTTTGTGTAATGGATTTGTGTGTCTGAGAGAATGACCAAACTCGATTGTACTTGTCTGTTGATCTGAACCGATGCAAGCAATGTGTGGAGTCAGCAGAGGCATGGGCTCTGTCAGCTTGGGCCCTTATCCCAAGCCCGCCTCAGTGGTGAAAGATCTAGGCATTAAGACTATGGCATCATTGCTCATGTCTGTACAGGTGTTGTGTACCTGTCAAAAGGGACATTTCAAATTGCGGACCCTACGGAAGGTCCTCCCATACATCTCTTCTAAATTCCATGCCACTTTGGTGTCTTTCTTGGTAATCAGTGGAATTGGTTACTGTAATGTGCTTTATCTGGCCCTTCCACAATACCTGCTTGACCGTCTTCAGCTGCTGCAGAATATGACAGCGAGGACGGTGCTTCACCCCCATACTGTGTCCATATGACACTGTTCCTCCGGCAGCTCCACTGACTTCCAGATGAGCAGCATGTGAGGCTTAAGTCGCTGTGCCTGGTACACAGAGCTGTTCACAAAACAGGGGCAAAATATCTTCAGACAAAGTTTTGCCTCTATATTCCCTTGAGAGTGTTACGCTGTCAATCCTCTATGACTATTCAACTCTCTAGGATAAAGCCTTCTTGGGTTGGAGGCCGTGCTTTTGGGGGGCACAGCACAGGCATGGAACTCTCTTCCTCTTTGCTTATGTACCATTGAGGGCTATTCTCCCTTTCGTTGGGCTTTGAAAACCTTTCTCTTTTAGCATTCTGCATGTACTCAGCTTGTGCGTATGCTTTTGAGAGTATTGCACCATGATACCCTCAAGCGACCGATGCGCTTTATAAATATTGCTAGACCCCTTGGGCTAAAAATATATATTTAGTGAAAAAACGTTGTTAAAGGGACGTTATGGTTACAAGTAAAACCGAAAACCCCCTGAAATTCGCCAGTTATGGTAATCTAAGCAACCATAACTCGCGCCACAACCGTGCACTGCTAAGAATAACACCCATGACATCAAAGATAACATCACAAATATGATTGATGAACTGTTCGCAGACTTTTGCAGCAAAAATCGCCCGCATTTTTGCTTCTTGCACCCATATTCCATCCCATCCTCATCGCCCCTCACCTCCCCAGAGATTATTTGATAAGTTTGATAAGTGCAATGTTGTGTTTTTTAATCTGTTTTTACCGCACCTCACGCTTCACGACAACCAATCAGTGAACAGGTTGTGTGTACGCGGACATGACGCAAGTCTATTAGCCAATCGGTGTCCTGTCCGCGGAGCAAACAGGGAAATGCTTCCATGGAGCGGACATAGATATCACTAATTTGTTTGCCTTACATTTTGGTCATTAAAAAAAATAAAATATTGGACGGATTTACACCAAATTATCAAAAGCATGCTTTCGGGAACAAGCCGCCGCTCCAGCCGCAAATTTGTTTGAAATCCGTCCAGCGATTTCGGCTGTAGGCCTGAGCAAAGTTTTTTCCTGTTATGTCTATGGGAAAAAATACATTTTGGGACCCCCCCCTATAACTTTGCCCCCCCTGGACCAAACCTCACCAAACTGTGCAGAAAAATCCACAGTGGGCCATATATATTTTCTGGTGAGGATTCCTCCAGGGTGAGCGAAGTTATAAGCCACCCACAAGTGCTCTTCCTATGAGATGACCAACTTAACCATACCTACATGGCCGCTACCTCAGGCCATGTATTTCTTTTGTTTTGTCACTCTGCCTTCATAAAGAAATTATTTCTGTTACAACCCCAGACTAACTGTCCACACTCCCCAGACTTGGCCTTCAAAGAGAGGATTACTGCATATAACCGAAGCCTTGGTTTTTGTTGCTTTGCTTTGCCAAGTGAAACAATGTTTAATTCATAATTGAATAATGCACACTTTCTCCTGAGAGTGAGCAACCCTGATAGAGGAAATACGTTGTATTGATTTGGGGTGAAGTAGGAAGGAGGGTTCTATCAATCCTATGTATACCATTAAACTTGTAACTGAGATTTAACAACAGCCAGTTCATCTGCGGTCTGGTGCAAAGTTGGCCACACGTCGAGCCTTTTAAAGAATTTAGATTAACACAGCAAGTGCAGCGCACTCACATGGCATCCCGTACTTTGGGCACTCTTCACCTGATACATCCAAACAAAGATCCTGAACAGCATGCCAGGGAGATAGGAAAGATTGACACATTACAACAAAGCATTAATGGTGGCACAATTAAATCAGGGGCCACTTTATGTGCTATGGTCAAAAATGTTTACACTGTACACAAGCATTTAGGCACAAAGATTTTGTCAAGTGAACTAGGACAACGAGATGGAATGTCTTGTGATGATCGTAACAGAGACAATGGCAGAAGAAAACGTGCTAATACTGCAACTTGTGAAAAGCAAAATGCATAGTCTGAAATGGATGCTTATTCTACTCTAAATGATTTTTGAAAGTTTTTGTCTGCATTATGAATTTGAGTTGTTTAAGAACATACTAAATCAGTGACTCACCCCCTGAAGTGTGACTGAAATAAACCTTTATTGAGTCTAGCAATTATTGTACAGAATTCCAGAAAGACAAATTATATGTTATTCCTGCTCTTTAGGGTCACTGCTCAAAGTGGTACATATGGTGCGGGCCACAGGCAACAAGCAAACAAAGAACCAAAACAATATATTGTTTTCGGGGTAGCAAGGGAGACCAAAGGGGTAGCAAGGTAAACCTCAGGGGTTGCAACTGCAACCCCTGGTCACCCCCAAATGACATCTGTGTAGACAGGGCTAGTTTGAACTAAACAAATTATTTATTGTGTGGCACATTGAATGAGAGGGAAGGATTTCACCTGGTTAAGGGTGGACTCTCAATATATCTTTACAACCCTTGCCCTAATTTACCTTCCCTGGCTCCCATTGGACGTACAAATGCTGCATCATCTATAAGGCAGTCACCTTCAAGTCACCAAGCTATGTTGCAGAGAAAAGGAGGGTTCTATCAATCCTATGTATACCATTGAACTGGTAACTGAGATTTAACAACAGCCGGTTCATCTGCGGTCTGGTGCAAAGTTGGCCACACGTCGAGCCTTTTAACGAATTTATATTAACACAGCAAGTGCAGCGCACTCACATGGCATCCCGCACTCTGGGCACTCTTCACCTGATACATGCAAACAAAGATCCTGAACAGCATGCCAGGGAGATAGGAAAGATAGACACATTACAACAAAGCATTAATTGTGGCACAATTAAATCAGGGGCCACTTTATGTGCTATGGTCAAAAATGTTTACACTGCATACAAGCTTTTAGGCACAAGGATTTTGTCAAGTGAACTAGGACAACGAGATGAAATGTCTTGTGATAATCGTAACAGAGACAATGGCAGAAGAAAACGTGCTAATACTGCAACTTGTGAAAAGCAAAATACATAGGCCCTCATTACGACCCTGGCGGAAATCGAAAAACGATGGCGGAAATGCAATACCGCCATCGAATACCGCCCGTTGTGATTATGACCCGTCACCGTAAAGTACGATGCCATTAACAACACCGTAGTGAACGCCAACGCTAACTGCACCAAGTACGCGCACGCGCGCACTGCGAAACCGTAATTACCACCATGGCGCAACGGTACGGGAATTCTGACCCTAGCGGAGATGGACCTAATGCCATCAATCATGGCGGAAAGTACCATTCCGCCATGGCGAGAAGTACGGCATCGCAAACCAACCGTAAAAGGCCTTACTGAGTGCCTGTACACCACTCCCTGGCCACATTGCACAACTCCTCGTAGGTGCAATGAAGTCAAACAATGCAACCAGTGAAATGTACAAGTCACCCATGCATGCCAACGAACAAATGAATGTAGGGGCTCCAAGTGCCTTGTGAGTGGCCATCCATATTAGCCATGGCACCATTGCCGTACTGATGCAGCACAGGCATGTGAAGCTCCAAGTACAGCAACATGAACTGAAAACTGAGACAAACAAAAACAGGCCCCCCATCGCTTGACACCAGTGCAAGGCAACATACAAAGCAGTATCCTGAGTGAGACTGCACCAGCCCTGTACTCCTGCCAGTAAACAAACCAACCAGCAGCATAAGCATGTACCACACAAGTTGGCAGAGTGACTGAGCAGCCAGGCACATCTCAAGAGGGGCCAATGGGAGCAGCAGGGCACAGATGGCACGAATACAGAAGCCATTCCAATGGACATGACCTCAGTCTCCCTCAAAGAAACGCACGCAAACACAGGCACCTGTGACCAGCCATATTCTGAAAATCACATCATTCCACCAATCCACCTGGCTGACCGGCATCTGTTACACAAAAGCCAATCCCCCTCCCATGAGCATGACATCATTAAAACAGTCAAAATGGCAGCCCCTATCCATGACCTTACTGGCCTTCGTAGGCAAACGCGCCCAGTACAGTACCACGCGACTATGCTCAGAAGGCCGAACCCAAAGCAGATCTCCTCACAATACATCGCTCCCCAAATAGGAATATGCTACATTACTTGCAAAGAATAACGCTACAAGGTCAATATCATGATCAAAATTTAATGCACAACAAAATCACCCGGCCCATACAGCTATTAGGTCATGAACTCCAAATCATATCTCATAATTGTGGGCTGCATCCGCAATAAATGACCAGCTTCTTCTTGTGTGACGCCCTGTTCCTCCATGGTACACAGGGGCTGCATCCACGTTCCAAAAGGCAACATGGAAGCGCCTAGAACCGCAGGGCCGTCCCATTAGGTAGGCACTAGTCCAGCTGAAAGCTCGAAATGTAGCTCCTAGCCACTAGTACTGCGTAAGGGCATGTGGGCCATTGGCGATCGTCCCATAAGATCGTAATGGTGCTCCACTGATTAACACGAAGCAGCAGGTGTCGGGAGTAAAAGCCATCTGCAGGAGTGGCATACAGATGGCAGCGGCAAAAGGGGAGGAGATACCTGTCACCCAAATGAAACGAAAAAGAATAGTATGGGCATCTGAACTCCATTTGAATTACTCACTTCAAAGATCACACTAAATCCACAGCCATATGCTTGCTAGCCCACTCAAAAGGATTATTCGCACCCAATAATCACTTGCGAATCATAACCATATAAATCGAGGTGAAAACACTATTACAAACGAGTGTTTGTGTGCATGCGTCTGTTAAAACAGAATCCATTAGATGGGATTAGTAACGTGCATAGACACAAGTGTTTGAAGGCGCGTCGAGACAGGGAGGGTTCGACAAGGGCAGATAGACGATGGTCCCACTATGGCAGCCCTGCATCACATAGCGCAGAGGAAGTTGATAGATTCCAAAAAGCCATGTACATGGCAGACTCTCTATTAAATCATCTGTCCATGCATCCATACATCATTCCCTCATCCCGGTATAAAAACGCCTGATTATTTACTCACATCACATTAGAAATTTCCATTGAATCTGTGCTAAATGCAGTCTGCAAAATCCACTGTGCTCCAGGCCGGAATTCTAGTGTTGTGAAGTAACATGTATTTGGGAACGTCCTGCCTTATCCTCCACTACGCTATTGCGCATCCCATACTATTCATATCAATCATTGCATTCTCGGCATGGCCCCTGTCCCAAGGACATGAAACAATAGTACTTTCTATCTGCAGTCAGACCTGTGGGCGTCTCCTTGCCGCTAGCTGGAAACCGAAAGCACTGTCCTTCGAATTCCTCATTTGCAACATCACGTCGGAAAGGCATCTGTGACCGCTTGAAATCACAAATCCATCCATTTAGTGCGGCAGTGTGTGCAAATGGCAACTGGCTACACTCACAAATGGGACGCCCCGCCCGTCGGAGAACCGTGGTACAGCGCTGCATGAGGGTCCACCGTTAATCGAGTACTACATTCCACGGACCCTTCACAAGTATGTTCCCGACTGCAAAGATAGTATGTGAAACAATGGGAGCATAGCAGATTCAACATATGAAGCAAGATCTCACTGCCATCGGGATGAAATACATGATATTAATAGCAAGATGCCATGCGTCGATTTGCAGCGTTGTGTGCGGGACGTGCTCGCCCAAAGGGGATTGCAGCTTGCACAGGTGGAATGAATCACCACAGGTGGAGGCTATACAGCTTGGAAACACATAAATTGCACACCCAACCCCCTCCCACAACCACACCCACTCCCAAATGCTAGCGGCAGGACTTGCGATGTTGGGCCTGGGGGACCTGATAGCACTGCAAGTACTCCAACTTCAAGAAGAAGACGAACACCAACTACTACAACAACCGGCCGCACAGAGGAGACGCAGGAGGCGGAGGAGGGCAAGGCAGGGCCAGCAAGGCCCACCAGCACAGCCACTACCACCACGCAGGCAGCCCGCAATCCCACGCCTCCGAGCACATCCGTTCAACCTCACTGATGAGCAGATCCACACCCTCTACCGTTTGGACCGGGACACCATAACCGCCATTGTGGACATGACACACGCTGACCTTGTGAGCATGATAGATAGCCCAACCGCCATCCCACCCCTACTGAAGGTGGTGTCTGTACTCCACTTCCTGGCCACAGGCACCTACCAGCACACAGTCGGACAGTTGCATGGCATTTCACAGCCACTGTTGTCACGGACACTATTGCAAGTGCTCAATGCCCTCCTGAAGCACGCAGACGACTACATCTCTCTACCACGCTCGGAGCAGGAAATTACGAACACAAAAGTGGGATTCCATGCACTTGCCGGCATACCGGGTTGCATTGGTGCCATCGACTGCACCCATGTGGAATTGGTTGTCCCACATGCCATGGAGGCCCAGTACCGCAACCGAAAACAATATCATTCTCTTAATGTACAAATGGTGTGTGACTCAAACAGGATCATCACACATTGTTGTCCCTGATTTCCTGGATCAACCCATGATTCCATGGTCTTACGGAACTCTACAATACCACGCTACATGGAGCGACGTGCAGGGAACAGATCCTGGCTACTCGGTGAGTCTCTTTTCATGCATGATGATGTGGGGTATGTGATGCGGCAATGACCTGGCAGGAAGGGGGGGGGTGCTTACGTAGCCATGTCATTCCTCAAACATCCTTTATTGTCCACATACAGGTGATGCCGGGTATCCACTGAAGAGATGGCTCCTTACACCACTCCGGAACCCACAGGACCAGCATGAGGAGGACTACAACCACGCCCACTCACGTACCCGTGTAGTCATAGAACAGGCATTCGGCCTACTGAAGGGTCGTTTCCGCTGCCTCAGCAGGTCTGGCGGGGCACTCCTGTACCGCCATGAGAAGGTTGCTAAAATGGTCATGGCATGTGTCATGCTACACAACATGTGCATACGTAGAAATGCGCCCATGCCCCCTGACGCAGAACTGCAAGCACCAGAATATGGTCATGATGTGGGTGGGGATGTGGCAGAACCTGAAGGAGTCCGCGAGGCACAGGAGGCCCGTGAAATTCGTCAGATTATCATAGATTCATGCTTCTAGCACTCACGCCTGGTGGTTGATACATGGACACGGGAGTTGTGGCACTGTGTGTGTCTGGAACATGCACAATATGGACTGTACGCCTATGATGGCCTCGTACACAAAGATCAATGTCCACACATCTCATTGGATGATTGTGAAATGTTTATAGCAAATGTGAAATTGTGTTACACACCCCATCGACCCGCCACCCAAGTAAGCCCAACACACCCCCTCCACCCTCCTACCTCCCCCCCGAACACCAGTGTCCAAGGATGCTCATTGTCAGTGGGCAGACGCTATTGCAAGCCCCCTCTCCGGGTATCAGGGGCACCCCTGCCTGTGGAGCGCAGGTTCCTCCCAGATCTACGTTGGGGGCTGCCCTGGACGGAACTTGCAACGGATGATGTCTCTGCCTGCTCACGTCCATGCATGTCCCTAAGGGTTTGTGAGAGCTCAGTGAGCACACGGCGCACAGCGGCAAGTTCAGCACATACGTCTTTGGACGTCGCATGCAGTTCCCCCCTCAGGCTCTCGGTGCTTCTCTCCATTTGTACTCTCAGGCTCTCGGTGCTTCTCTCCATTTTTTCTCTCAGGCTCTCGGTGCTTCTCTCCATTTCTGCCCTTAGTGTCTCTGTACATGTTTCTATGGCTGCCTTGGTACCCCACATTCATCAGCATGGTCCTTGAGGAGCGTGGCCAGTTGCTGCTGTTGCACGATCACCTGGTCGAGGGACTGTTGCCTCTGCTGGGCCATGGACATTTGCGGTGGTGTCACAGAGGGGCTGATCACCTCATGTTGCCTTGACACAGGGCTTGTGGGGGATGGCCAGTTGTCGTCTTGTGAGTGCCCCTGCGTGGTATCCTCATGTTGTACGGGATGAAACAAACAGGGGTATTGAGACAGGTCATGGATGGATCGTACATCGACATCACCGTTTTCTGTGTCGGAGCATGCTGCCATTAATGCAGTGTCACCTATGGTGCTGCTGCCACCAGAAGCAGTGCCTTCTGTGGCATCCATTGGGGGGGCCTGTGGTGGTGGTGGTGTTGTGGGCATGCTGGCTGCTGGGGTGCCTGTTGAAGTCCCCTCCTGTGTGCTGCCACTTGATTTGTGCTGCTGCCGTGTCTTGATGCGTGCAGCTGAGGTGGAGGGTCTTTGGCCGTTGGTCTTGGCCCTCTTTGCAAGTGTGCTGGTAGGGGTGTCCTGGAGCTCGTCGTTTGAATCGGACCCTGTGGTGGAGTAAAGGAGGGCGAGCGTTATTGATGGGTCTGTGGAAATTGGAATGGCAATGTATCACGTGCATTGGGGTGGTACCTGAGGGTGATTTGGGTCAGGGCCTTGGAGGTGGTTTCATTTTTGTGTGGATTGAGGGTGCAGTTGTATTGCAGCCTGCAGTTAGGGGGTGCCTGCTGCACGTGTAGAGGGTGTTTTTAGGGATTTTAATTATTTATTTATTTAATTTGACTTTTAATGTGCGCTATCAGGCCAATGTGAGTGGACGTTCTCCTGGACATGTGTTTCTGTTGCACTATGTGGACACATGGTACTTCACATGATTGGACATTGTGGTTTTAGCATAGTTTTATTTGGGCCACCTACCTGATTCTTCGGATGTCTGCACTCCTTTCTCCATCCCTCCGACTCCCTCTATGGTCTCCATTCCAATGGTGGAGGCACAGATTTCTTCCCAGGGGGTCAGCTTGATGGGTGATTCCGATCCTCCCCCGGTAGCTGTGGCAATGTTACGGTTGGCGGATAGTATGCTCCGTACGCGTATCCGCAAGTCGTCCCATCGCTTTCGGCATTGCTGTGGGTTGCGGGGTGCGGTCCCCACCGCACTTACCCGCTGTGCCACCAGGGCCCATATGGCCTTCTTGTTCGCAAGTGCCGTCCTGGTCATTTGCGTCGAGAAGACGACGGCAGCATTCTCCTGGAGGGTCTCTGTGAGCACCGTGAGTTCCTCACGTGAGAAGTGGACCTGCCGCTTGCGGTCGCATGCTTTTTTCGCTACTTTTCCCATTGTTTTGGTTTCACTAGGGTGGATGACGGGTTGGGATGTCTCTCAGGGTAGTGTTTTTAATGGTTGTGTGAATGTTCTGATTTTATAGGTGTACGGCGTGCTGTTTCCCGTTCCGGGACCATGTTTTTGCTTCCGTTTCCGTATATTTACGGTCACCATATTTTCCGCTTGCCGCTCTCTACGGTGACCGATATGTACGGTGGCGGAATTGCACCTAGGTCGCCGTACGACGGCGGTGAGGGGCGTTTTGGGGACATTTCCGCCATCGCGGACTTTGCACTTCTGCCAAGGCGTAGTGCTCGTGCCCGATGGGTCAGAAATAGCCGCACTTTACTCTGTCGTGCCATGGCGGAAACGCTATTTACGCTATGGCGGTCAGGTCAGTTGCTTTCCGCCAGGGTCGTAATGAGGGCCATAGTCTGAAATGGATGCTTATTCTACTCTAAATGATTTTTGAAAGATTTTGATACTTAAAATCTGCTGTTGCAAAAAGTAAAAGAACCAGGAAACAAGCCTCCTGTGCCTATACACCAAGATTATAGAACCTCCTCTCCGTCAGCATCAGACTCAACCCACGCTCCTACAATTCAGAAAAGAATCAAGACCCACGTCTTCACGGAGTCTCTCCTCCTCAACCCCTAGTCCATCACGCTGTCCCCCCACCACCTGACTCAGTAGACACCATCTATCCCTCTCCTCCCTGCCACCTTGTACAGCTGTACTCTGACTCTGTGCCTCTCTGTATCCTACCCCCGCTGCATTCTGTTCTGTTATTACCTCTGAAAAGCGCTCCGTTACACATTTGTACTGTTCCTCTGTAAAGCACATTGTTGTGTATCTGTATTGTTATATACGTCTGTAAAGTGCTCCTTTGCTTCTTGTAGATAGGTCTGTGCTGCATAAATACTATACTAAAAATAATAATAATAATAATAATAATAATAATAATAGTAATAGTAATAGTAATAGTAATAATTATAATGCCAGGCCTACAACCGACCACCCATCTTTTTTATTTTTTTAACGCAAAGCGAATTTGCAACAGGAGAGAAACTGTAATGCCATGTATTGCTTAGATGACAAAGAACATGAGATGTACTGCTCCATGCATTGGATGAGATGTTGCATCACGTGATACTGCCTCTGTGAAATGGCCACTGTGTTTGCACAGTCTCATCGGAATGGTCCAGTGGCAAAGTAAGTGATTTTCTCATTTGGCTGCAGTGCATCTGTGTAGGCCTTTACTGAAACGTCCTCATCCTCTTGTTCTCTCAGAATATACTCTATGACATGAAGAGGGGCCTGATACCTTCCCATCACCTCCTCGGTAGACATGCCAAAGATAAATGCATGCCTCCCTCCATCGTACTGCATCTCTGCAGCAGAGACTCAAGTGCTGGAGTAGCCATGTCCCAAAGATCTCTGAAGGAGCAGCTACATGTCAACATGACCCCTGTCTTGGATACGTGTAAGCTAAGAACAACCTGTCTTGTTTTGGCTTTGTGAACCAGCTCTGCCTCCTTTGTATTTGTGTCTTTTTGTCTGCAGACTTTGTTTGATGTGCACTCCACACCCTTGTCGCTCCTTGCCACTCCCCTTTTGCATATGCAGATCGGCGGAATTACTTTTCACGGCCATGGATGCATTTGCGATTGTATTTGCGATTTGAGACTCTACAGACTATGGGCACGTGGCACAAGTTACTCACCTGCAACCTCATGTTGTCCTATATGGTCATTTTCTGCAGGTTGGGCTGTCACTGTTTCCGTTTATATTGCAGGCATAGTCATTTATTTCGTATGCAGAGGCGTTCCACCGATTCGAATTCTCAATGTTGTGCATTCCAGGTTTTTTGGTGGCTTTTAAAACCTAACATGTAATTTTGTCATAACATGTTTGTTATATGTATAGGTGCATCTGTAACCGCCATGTTCAATGGCAAGGCTACACAAATCACTACGTCATAGCTGATTGAATTATTGCCTAATGTAAGGTAATGCAGGACCCATTTTAAAGCCCCTTTAATATCATTGTGTCTATGGGATAATTTTGAAAGCTTTCTTGAGCGATATGTGTATGATACTTTAAGAGCACTGTTCCGTCTATCTGAATAGGAAACAGAGACGTCTTTGGTAAGTCTTCGAGAGATAATTCGGTTCAATACTATAACGTGCAGCTCCTAACATGCTGCAATGAAGGCGCTCTACAGCCTAATCATTAGCATTGTTAAATATGCACGTACATTGCTGCATCCTTCTTCCAATTAAGGGCTAAGCACAATCAGAACAGCATGCAATGTGCTATTAGGAGAATGTCCACCTCATTAAATTAGGTTAAAGCAAAATCCCTTGTTACAAATTACTGTGATTGCCATGACACCACAAGCTAATCTGGTGACAGGTGGTGTGCTGCATTTTTTTATACTATGATGAAGTGCCCGGCATGCAAATTCTGTAGATCTCCATAAACATGTCCCCTCCTACACATCTGCATGCTGTCAACGAAGAACCCCAGCATCAACACATGTGCATTTAAATTCATGTCACTTACACACTTTCACAGTGGCAGAAAGGGAGGCATAATAATAGATTGTTTATGATGATGATAACGGTCACGAGATGTGCACATTTGCCAAAAGGGACAGTCTGTAAAACTAGCAGATGAGGAGCAGTCTGCAGATGTATTATAAATACAAAGTGATATATTTACAAGGTACCACCAGTATTCACTCAGAATGTACACATGTTTCACATTTTGCCACGCTTCTTGCAGACCCCATACATTGGCCCTCATTAGGAGGTTGGAGGTAACCATGCCGCATTTAGCGGCATGGTTACCTCATTACCGCATAACGGGCCCGGGTTCCTCAAATGAGGACTTACCGGGCCATGCCAACCTTGGCGGACCCGGTAAGTCCTCGTCCGAGGAACCTGGACCCAGTCCATCCCCATTCCCATTCGAGCCCCCATAGGGCTCAATGGGAATGGGGAAGGAGCAAACAACGGGCCCATTTATAACAGGCCCGTTGTTAGCTCCCTGGTCTCCTCGTGGGACCCGGTAAGGAGGCCTGGTTTTACCAGGCGCCCATTGCGGGTCCCACGAGGAGACCTCGTACTAGGGCGGAATGGGTTTACCGGCACCGGCACCATTACCGGTGCCGGTAAACCCATTCCGCCAACAACCTAATGAGGGCCTTTGTGTTTCTTTTTGCATCCCATTGTTGAGGTTAAACCTGTCTAGGTCACAGCCATTGGCATTCGAACACAAATACATTATCAATATAATCCTCTTCTACTAGATAATCAGATTGTAATCTGTGTGAACTGTGTATAGCTCATTCACAACATCATCAAAATAGCTGTTTTTACTTGAAAGCAGTCCTGCTTTGCACAGAGAGTGGAGCGTTCTTTGCACCCAGCTAAACAGATGTGTGGCGCCTCTTTTCGGAGCAGCTCCAGTCTTAAAGCAGGTTCATGGACGGTTACGTTACCATGCCTTGCATTTTTTTGCAAGTAAAAGCTAATAGAGAGAGCACTGATCTGTAATATTCGAAATGCAAAAGTCTTAAAAAATATTTAAATTTATCGTAAAACGTTGATGTGTAGCTCTTATTTCTGAACTACTATTAAATGCACTGTTTACCATTTTGTACATTTCCCAGAGTTTCTGTCCACTTGCTAATCGATGAGCAAGACTCAGGTTATACTGTCCAAATGTAAAACTATATTCGAAATGTCACAAACCAGGGACTGTGGAACATATATGCATCGCGAGAAGTCACTGTATTGTTGTGAATTAGTAATGCTTCACTAAATTACCAACATAAATTTTGCAATACTGCGTGCCTCGTTACAAGTAGGGCAAGTTATCCATTGCAAAGTCACACTATTTCAGTTACTGTTTGTGAAAGCTACTGCAAAAACCATGAACGGGCCAAGTATGTGTGCATTCCCAGATTTGAGGCAAACCTTTCTTTCAGTGGAACGCGTCTGCAGTGGACCACGTTTGACCGTTTTCGAGTGCAGGCGCCAGCCCGTAGGTACCTGAGTGGTGCTGTGTATGTTCCCGGTGTCAGCGATAGCCAGAATGTTACCATTATGATCTGTGGCTGCTTTCGGTTTTGGACCAAGAACAGCTCATATCTGGGATAGCAGCAGGACACACAAGCAACACATCCATAAGCGTTCTTCTTTCTTCTTTTTTGTGAATGCTTTTTGGTTAATCAAGTCAACCTTTAACATTTCCAAAGAATTAAATCCAATCAATCAGCAGGATTAAAAGAAAAAAATGAAATAAAACAAACACGAGGAAAACAACAATAGCACAAATTAAAAAACACAGAGAAAAGTGTTACCAAAAAAAGAATCATAAAAAAACACTTATTTTTCTATGTTCCCAAACAAAATTTCAAAGTTAACATATAGATCATAACAACTGCTAATGAGGCAACTATTTTACGACTGACCGCTCCTTAAATTTCAGAGAGTCCCGGACTCCCACTACTGCATTAACAAATGATGGCAGGTTCCCGTACAAACAGCGGTGTCAAATTAAATCCTCTCTCTTAGTCCTTTCTCCTATACATGTGTGCAGATATTTAGTCCGTGCTTGTAACAGGGTAGGGCAACCCAACAGATGCCGAGTTGTTTCTTTAACCATCACACTCTTACAGAACCTGCAAAAGGACTCTGCTTCATTGGTCAACCCATATCTTGATAGTATCTCTCTTGTTCTTAAGAGATTTAGCCTAAATCTTAAGAAGGAAGAGTGCACCCCTCTGCTAGCATATATTGATAAATAGCGGCCCAAACATCCCTGCTTTTTATGATCAAAAGCAAGATGGGATGCCACAGGGTGTGAATGGAAATCCTGAACTGTATGCGCCCAGTTGGCATTAAAGAAAAGTGTTTTCATCCCTTCTGGATTTTCTATCAGATCTTTTTCAGTGCAAACAAAATCCTGCAGTGCCACATAGGCAAGATCTTTAATTTCCACCAGGGCATATGATCCCCTCCCCTTCGACATCTCACCAAACATCTCCCACGAGAATCTCCTGCAGGAATAAGTGACTTCCTAAAAAGGAAATGTATTGCCACAATGCCCTGGCTTTCAAAGAAACCAGCCCTAGTTCATATCTGATGCTAGAATGAGGGACGGAAGGAGGGAGACACATCACTTTGCGCCTGATGAGAGGTTCTAGATTCTGCAAATATTCAATGAATCTAGGATTATACATCTTGATTCCAGAAATTAATTTTGAAATAATCTTACCCATATAGAATTGAATACAGGGTAGCATAGAAAACCTGTTGCATTTGAGCTGCAAGTTTTACTGCCCTGGAGTGAAGCCAGTCCTGAATCAAAATCAAAGAGGGTTTGGCTGAGATGAAAAAACCTAATTAGATGAAAGCCTCAATTCTCTCAACTGGGATATGATATTTCATTTATATTGCACTCGTACATGAGTGTTTCAGCCTGCATGTTCTATCCATAGGAAGCTGGCCTCTGCTTACCTGAGATTTCCATAACTTTGATTTTAATTGTATTCACCTTCCAAGCATTCTCACATACACACTTGGTGAAGACATTGAATACCCGCTGCAGACCCACGGGAGTCGTATCAAAAATAAGAAAATCATTGGCGTACCCTGTCCACACCACCTTGTTTTGAGCTATCATGGGTGAAGCCAAAGCAGCAGCTTGTAAATGGGGTCCTTAATCTGCCATATATAAATTGTAAAGAAAAGGGGCCAGGATACACGCCTGTCTCACTCCTCTAAATATCTTAATTGAGCGAGTTAGATTGCCTTGTTGATTCAGGCAAACTTGAAAAGCGAGTCCTTGTGTATACCTATCAGTAGTCTTAAAAGCCCCAGAGTAATTCCCCATCTCTGTAGCTTACTCCACAAAAGTGCTCAGTCTACCGAATCAAAGGCAGCTTCCAGATCTATTGTTGCCAGGTATACTGGGCGCACCCCCTGAGCCCATTCCAACCCCGGTAAACATTTCCCCTGCATACCATTTAGGAGCATCCCCATTCCCTTCTTGAAGCCTGTCTGCCATTTTGGCAGAAGATGGTTTCTGTCGACCCAATTCTCCAACTGTTGTAGGAGTAACATAGAAAAGATTTTAGAATCCGCATCGAGGATAGATGTGGGCCTATAGTTTTGTGGGTTATCTCTCTCCCCCCACTTATATATCGGAATAATGTGAGCATTATCACAAGAGGGGGGAAAGTGTATAGTGCGAGGTATGTCTGTAAATAAGTAGTGTAGAATTTAGTTTTCGGCAGGCGATTTGAAAGACCATTTTGGTCTTGTGCATTAGAGTTACTACATCTACTTATTACAGTTATCAATTGCCCAACTGATAGGTCCAGAGAAAGACCCTTCTCTTTACCTGCCATATGAGTCTTAATACTTGTCCCTCCCAACATTGGAGATGCATATAGACCCTCGAAATGCTCCACCCACTTTGCTTCCCCCACCGCATTCACCTAAATTCCAACTGGCCCATTTCCTCCAGATTTAAAAAGAGACCAACAGGCTCCAGTGTTTTTTTGCACCAGCACTGCCAACGTAGACTCAGCATTTCTCTTTAGTTGCCACGCCCTGGTATGTTGGACCCAATTGTTCTGGGCCTGGTGTATCTTTCAAATTCATTCCTGCTTTAAACCGGGGGTTAGTAGAACATTCTTTTTAATGCATTTTATGAGTTTCCTCACTTCCCTTTTTTTTAACCATGTCCAGATCGTAAACGTGCGGGTGTAATTGTCTGAGTAGCCGTTTCCCCCTTCCTCTTTTGATGACTCCCCCATTGCATTAGAGATAAAGGGTTCAAAGTTCATTGCTATACTTCTCTGCCAATCTACCCACAAGGCCCTTATTTGTTCTATTAATTCAGGAGGGTGACCAAAAGAGTCTATTCCCTTGCATGTTAGATATGACTATACCCCTACCCGAGCCAATTGCTCCGCCTGAAAGATTGACAACTGCGGATCATCCAGGAAAAAGTAGGCAACTAAGAGTGAGTGATCGCTGATATTCATAGGCAAAACCTTAAAATCCACACATATTTTCATCCCCTCCCCATCCACAAAAATGAAAACTATTGGAGAGGAACGCTTTCCATTCATCCGTGTGGATGAGTATGAATGTCTCCACTAAAGGCACCATTGAGGGGGGCAAGACCCAAGTTCATGAGACAGTCCAACCAAGCTCTTCCATTTTTCATTTTTGTCCCCTCCTTACCAAGAATGACGGTGTGCCAGGGACCCCATACAATCTGAGTTTAAGTCCCCTACCAACATCTCCTGGCCTCCAAGAGTAACATTCAACCAGTCTGCCACACACATTGATATTAGATCCAAGCCAGGGACTAACGCCCATGCCACCATGCCAGCAGATATTTAGCATCAATATGTTCTGGGAATTAAATCTAATGTGAGTGACCAGTATTCCAAATGAAAGATCATGTGAGAAAACAATTTCACAAAAAGGAGAGGATTTAATGAGGGTAACCAGATCCCCAAAGGGACGCCCATTCACCGCCTGGTGTGCTGCCATTATTTTCCGTTTTAAGAGACGGGACTTGTTTTTCAATGAAAGCCTGTGTCGGCAGATATTGTTGGGAGTTAATTCTTCCCCCTTTTACTGAGTCAGCTCGCCCTGCCTGTCCACTTGATGATTTAGGGACACAGGTAACCATATTGTATCCAAGGCATCTAAGACTGTCTCTTTCTTTCAGGACGCTGTCCATGACCAGTTTTGACGTAAGGAACACCATTACTTGGTCCAATCTAGAGATATCTTCAAAGGGTTGAGTATCCTAGCAATGTCACTCGATTTAATACCTCTCAGAGCTGGAATCCCTTGAAGTCGATTCCGGGCCATATCACGAGTTTCTGGTATCACACTTTCCAGAAGCACTGACAATGGTGCCTCTTGAGGCCATAATGGCAGTCTCCCATGGTAGGAGACAAGTTGGTCGGCCCCATAGGAAAACTGTGAAGGGTCCTTACCATGTCCCGCCTCTTTTTATTGCCTGCATTGTACCAGACATGCACTCAACTGTCCCAGCCCTACTATGTTCTCCTGACAGCAGGGATGGAATGGCAGTATTTACTGGTGGAGGCAATATCAATTCCGGCACCATTACACAGTCTATCATTGCCACTATGTCGGGCTGAATCTGAGGCACCACCTCCTTTTGTTCAGCGCTTCATGGGGAGACTGGTAGATCCTCCCCCTTAAATACCCCCATCCCCTCTGAGCAGCTTCCTCCATTCACCTGCTTCAGTTGTGATAAGGCTGTTTTTACTGCTTGTTGCACAAATACAGAATTTATGAAGACTCTAGTTCCAACATTCCTCAGTTTTTTATAGGTATCTTTTTTTTTCTTTTGCAGGGGTGCAGGGGCCCCTTCAGCTGTTTTATCTTTGTTGAGACCCACTGTCCAACCACTTCACCCTTCATGTTTGTTGGAGGCATAACCCGGATCTCCTCTATGGAGGCCTCCTCCGACACTCCTTGAGTGGAAACAATCATAACTTCACAAACAAGAGGAGTTTCCCGGATTCCCTTTTTGCCCCCTTGTTTAGGTCCTTTTATCATGGCCCCTTGCAGGCCAGTCTGCTCTTGTACCTCATCCTGGGCTAGTGGAACCAGAGTCCCCTCATTCTCCTGTTCGTCAATGCAAACAACCGCTGGCTCAGTAGCAGCATCTGCTTTCTTTGTTTCCCTCCTGGGCCCCAACGACCTTCCAAAAGCTAATGGATTATGGGCAGCGAGAAAGTCCTGCACTGCCACATGCATTTGGACATTATCAAATTTGAAAAGCAGAGATTCCAATAGGGCTGTGCTGCGCTTCGTCTCACATTGCAGGCCCTCATATAATGAAACCAGAATACACAGAACCTGGTTGATTTATGTGCAGAGATCTGTCTTCTCAGCCTGTATGCCCCTGTACAATCTCCTCAACACTGCAGATAGCTTCTTTGCGGGAAGCAGATTGGGAGAAGGGGCAGGGGACAAGGCAAATAAAATCTGTGCCTGAGTTTTAGCCATTCTGGACTCCAAATGGTGAACAATCCTGAATGTCCCCAAGTGTGAGGAGTGTCTTCCATGAAGGTCTCCAGAT
Organism: Ambystoma mexicanum; assembly: GCF_040938575.1. Classification (NCBI taxonomy): domain Eukaryota; kingdom Metazoa; phylum Chordata; class Amphibia; order Caudata; family Ambystomatidae; genus Ambystoma; species Ambystoma mexicanum. Next base: position 1,272,904,585 of record NC_090937.1, on the reverse strand, counting down.
AGATGGTATTACTATTCCTTCCACGTGAGCCGCACCCTGCAGTGAGCACAGGCCACTCCACTACTGGGTCGATCACCTGTATCCACTCCTTGACCAAACACGGCCGACTACCCACATTGTCCACAGCCTGAGAGACTTGAGATGAATCCGGTAGATTAACAGCTTCACGTATCTTCCAAGACAGAGAGGCTCCTTGTGGCATCTATTGCGCCATATTAGCCTGTGTCCTCTCGTGGTCCTCCGGGCTTACCGAATCCAAGCTGTTCAACTGCACTGCTAGGGGTAAGTGAGTCAACTGATCCTTATGGCTATTTATTTAGGCAACGGCTGAGGTGCATACCTGCATTAAGGCTCTGATTATTATCGGCTGTTGTGCACCAAGCCCCTCATCCGCCTTTGGTGAACCTTCACCTGTTTAATCTCTAATGGCAGATTTGTTGATGTTAAAGGCTCGATGTGCACATAAATTGCAGGTGTCATGGAAAAAAAGACGAGCCCAAGTTTTTTTGTTTCTCTCTTTTCCACTTTTTTAATCTGCCACTGGCCGCAGTGACAGAGGAATTGCCTGTGTTGGTGCAACCAGCAACTCCCTAAGAGAGGAAGGGAGTGGAAGGAGGGACGCAGCCAGCATTTCCGCATCAGAAATTGGAGTAACCAGAGGAGCAGTAGATAGTGCCCCACTCCAAAGTTTATAAATCATAGTAAAAGCACTAGGACGTGGGGGGGCAATTTCCAGTATTTCAGGGACCAGTAACAGACTTAATTCTTACGGCCAAACTCCGTAGATTAAAGGTTCCAACTACGGTCTGCCTTCACTGCCTTCACTTGTCCAGCACTGATCAACCGCCTCGGCCTCAGCCTCTTCCTACCTCAAACCACCAAATACAAACACACTACCCACACACCCCACGCGGTCCGCGCCGGTCTAAGGATTTTGAGGAAAAGTCTGCCTCCAATATTGAAAACAGAAAGGAAAGACTCCAGAGGGTAATGCTGGTACTGCTGTATCACACACTACCCGCACACCGCACACATGAGCAAACTTTTGAATATTCATTAGGTGGATAGGATGTTGCTGATCTCTAAAGTCGGACGTTCCTGTTCCTGTAAAGGGAGATGTGGGCTCTTGGGTAAAGCTTCCAGTGACTGTACTTTACAGGTCACTATTTTAGTCCTCCATTCAGGATTCTGCTGTAGGTTAACTAATCTATGTTTCAGTCACAATCGATCTACTTTAACTTGCCTACTCAAAGGTGCACCCGCCATTAGACTCTCTGTGCTTGCCTTCTGCCTAAGAAGTAGCTGCAGCACAATGAATGGACACATTACAATGAATAGACACATCAACAAATACAAAGGGACACCTGGGATAAAGTGACAGACCATGTATTATCCACCCCTTACACCTCATACAGGTTAATGATAGAAATGTGAATGCCATGCCATCTTTCTGAGAATGCATAGGAGTACATATCATGTAATGTCATGTGATATAAAAATGCAATATATCAAAAATCGTAGAACATATTTAAACTACAAAAAGCACAAAAGGGTATGTGATATGAACTGGAAGAAAGCAGGAAGAATTAAAAAAGACAGGCAAAGTGAAGAAAAGACATGGAGAGATCAGTTGGATCACCAGCGGACTTAATGTGGATTTTCAGCGTTGTGCAATAAGAAGAGGGGAATGTAATTTAAAAAAAGTATATTTGGTCAGATAGTTTAAGGTGAAATGGTCCAAACAAAACGTTCACTGACACGATTTCCAGTGAAATGCCTGTATTTAATTGTGCTTGTAGGGGAATTGCTCTGATTGACAAAGAGAAAGCTGCTACGCCAGTGGCAAAACCATGTGTGATGCAGCTGCTCAGTTGGGTTGCTTGACAAAGTGTGCCCCACAGGAACCTAGAGCGGTTCTAGGTGGGTTCCATACACCCCTTGAGTTTCTGCTGGTTTTCTCAAGGGTTGAACCCACCTCAGGAACCAATGTGGGGGTCAAGAACAGTGGTCCAATGGGGAGTCCTACCACTCGAGATGCATTTGCAGTGGCAGAATAGGGTTTTGGGTGGGGGGATAGGTTGGATTTTCCAATAACAGTGCAATCTCAATTCTCTCTGGCCCCTTGCTAAGTGAGGGTCTCACAGGGCTTTCCTAACATAACTATGCGCTACTCCGGAATGAGGGAACAAGGGCAAAACAGTCATGCTTTAGCATGCAGGTTGTAATGGCTGTCCTCCCAAGGGTAGTGAGGGACTGCTACAGATTAGAATGTGTGCAAGGTGTGCGCCACTTGCCTCTGGTGATCCCCTAGAGTCCAGGAAGGTATTAACAGCCATTTACAATGCAGAAGACAGGAATAGAGAGAGATGTTGCCACTCTTAAAATAAGTGGGGTGGTGACTGAATGGTGCTCTGGCATTTACAACTTTGAAAAAAGTTAGTAAAATGTGCCTTCCACCTCCCTCGTAAATATCTTACCGTCAGAATCGTGTCTCTGTGGTCACCATCATTCATGCTTTTGTGGCATTGGATACAGCTGACCACAACATGACCCCTTGCAGTGTTGGGGCATCAGTGGAAATGGTGCACCAGACAATTTTGCTTACATTTTTTATTTTTCTCAAGACACATCTATCAGGAACATTTGGAATATTGTATCTGCACACTTTGATGCCTCATGAACTTGTAATAAGGATCTCTGCCCTAAAACCTATTGTTGGAAATGTATACATGACATACCTTGCAACAAACATGGACAATCACAAAATCAGCTTCTGTAGGTTTGCCATAGACATAGAAATCTACGTAATGATTTTAGGGGATCATCAACTAGTCATGAACAGACAAACCACTGTTCAAGATTTGGAGCACTGGCTATGTCCCATCAACGGAAATCCATGATCTGGGTGTCATAGTCAACATCAAATCTGACTCATGTCACAGATTAACAATATCTTCAAGAATGCCGTCCAGCATCTTCTCCTCATCAGTGAACAGCTACCGCTTCTGCTGGCTGACTGAGCGCCCACGTCATTGAAGTCGTCCCTTCCATCATTGACTATTGCAATGGAACCCATAGTTTTGTTCTAACTAAGATAATGGTTAATGGCCAAAAGCACAGAACTATGAAGCTCATATCATACTTGGCCTCATGAAGATAGACCACAACACAAGAGCTCTGACATCCCTCCAGTGCCTTAATTACCAGATAAAATATTTAGCATGATTTACCTTTTCCTTAAGGTCTTACCCAACCAGGCAATCAAATACCCAACAAACCAGCTGCTCCTTAACCAAATGACCTGTTGACCATGGTCAGCTTTCTAAAACAGACACAATGGAGAGTAATACAGAAACATTTTCAGTGGTGCAATTGTAGAGCAAAAACATATTCTTTCAATGCATTTTTGCTGCAGGGAAAGGTTTGGCTCAGATCTAGTTCTATGCCCAGGTGTCATACATGCGTTGCTGATAGGAAATGTGCTGGTGCAAGTTTTTGATGATGCCACATTATATCCTCACTGGGGCTTTTTATGGAAAACATCCTTTGCTGCTTCATCTTGAGAATGACTTTCAGAAAACAGTGTAACCCGGTAAGGACTGGCCCACAGGGCAGGATGGTAATACCTGAAGTTCCGGCCCAACATGTCAGTGAGGGCCAGTGATTTGGGTCGAAGTGAGCCGGACATTTGGCTAAAGAGTGTCAGTTCGATGAGTTACTTCACTGTGCAGCTAATAGTCTTGACAATTGTTACCGAACTACATTCTTCAAAATGCACAATTTGCAACAGATTTCACCCCAAAACTCGCCGTTTGGGACTACTCTGTCTTTCATAAAAGGAACACATTGGGATTAACGAATGTGGGACACTTTTTCATGTGTGCCCGGGCCAAAGTTAGGCCCCCGTCGTTCCATGAGTTTAAAGTTCTAAATACTTGCTGCTTCAGACAACTATTTTTCTCATCTCCGTCCCATGAAGTTCCCTCATCCTTCCCCTCAGATAATATTGCTGCAAAGCTGTCTTCTGGCAACAGGAGGGCTCTGAGCAGAATTAAAGGTGAGGAATATGCACATAGAGTAAGATATAGCATGTGCATACAGATATGAATAAATATATTTCTAAATGTGTTCATATCGGTACTCTGTGCATGGATGAATTCAGGGGCATTGGCGACCAAACACATCTTCATGCTTTACAATCCCCTTGCATAATGTATCCGCAGCGACAGCAAATAAAGGGTAAACATTCAGCCAGAATTATATTTTCATTCTGACAGTGATCTTGTTGGGGAGCAGCTGGGGTAGCAGGATGTTGCAATGAAACAGGAACGAATGCTTTTAAGCCGTTTACAATATTTGACCTTTGGCCTTGTGTCTCGTAATGACAGGCCAAGAACAAACACGAGATACTGTTACATGTACCCTAGAAGTACTTTATTTTTAGATCTGGAGAGTGTGAAGTAAATGAATCCGAAGACAGGAAGGGATTGCCTGTACTCAAAAGCACAGGCATGATCCTGGACAGTTTGAAATCCTCCACACAATACACGCGAGGAAATAGGCAGGGCGAAGGAAAAATGATCTTTAAACGTAATACAAACAAAAGAAAAACAACCTGTACACATGTTCACTCTGCAAAGGGAACTACGGCGATTGGAGTATTTTATCCCGGAAATAGATATGCAAAGAAAGTCTGTGACTTAATTTGTCTTCATTTACATTGTACCTTCGCACTGGTGTCCCAAAGTGTTAAAAATTGAATCCAACAATTGTTCAGTGAGGTAATTTGAGCAAAATACTCTGAAAGAACGGGCGGGACAATTTAGAAATACAGTCTGATGGTTTGGCTAGAGAACAGCATTTTGAATATAGTGTTAATCCCTGTGTGGGAGGAAAGGCTTTACTTTAACAGCCCGCCAGCCCTCAACGAGGACTGAGGGAAGTCCATAGCAAAGCTCACTCACCCACATCGGGATTATAGCTATTAGCACCTGGCACCCGTGCGGGTACTCATAGTGTATGTTTGAGTGCAAGAAAAGAAACAAAAAAAAAATGAAATGAAAGCAAGGCTCCCAGTGTTGAGCACCTCTTCTATTTCAGAGATCGCAGGCATCCGGGCGTGGCGGCAGGATGGAGCAGGAAGGCGGTGGCACTGTATGTGGGTGAAAAAAGGGAAAAGGAGCCGGGAGGTAGAGTGAAGAAATGGAGGGAAGGGAGTGAGGGAGCATAGACAGAGGCAGCAGTGGAAGAGACTAAGAGGCAACGTGAACATGCACAGGTGAGGCACCGGCCGACAAGAGAGAACACAGGCGTTCACCAGATGTTCACAACCCGGCTCTGAGGTACCGGATATGATTGCCGACTACTTCCCCAAAGGTGCTACTGCCATGTACATTTGTCCAGAATTTAAAATACACCAGTTCATGTTCATTTCAAATGGAAGTGAGCTACAGTCACTGGAGCTGAATCTATATCCTTCAACCTTGACATAGAAAACATTTGTAAAATAGTTAGTGCCAATTGAAAGGCGACATACCCATACATCCACCTCTGGCATCAAGTCAAGTTTTGTCTTGTGGAGGTCAGTGTAACCGAAAATCATAAACGTGGACAGCATAACAAGTTGGAAGCTGGTGCCACTGGGATGAGCCCAAGGTTTCTTGCAGTATTGTGATGCTGGCATTGCCGTATTACAGCCGCAAGGTATCAGTATGCTGCAACGGGCACCTACATTATAAAGATTCACCACCACTAAATATATATGTGTCTGCTTTAATGTTAGTACAACAGACAGTTTCAAGCTCTTGTTTTCTCAGACTCACCCAAACTACAACTAAGCTAAACAAGAGCGGAACTGCCCTGGACAACCTCTCTTGCTATGGAGTGATCCAGACATGATGTACTTCGAGGAAGGGATCTGCCTCCCATTAGTACGGCGGTGAAGTCGACATTTATTAGATTAGACGGCCTGCCTTGGTGGCTTGAGAGAGGGAATGGAGTTGAAAGGTGATGCTGCAGGTTGGAACGCGGACAGAGAGAATAATAGGGATCTGATTACACATAACTTCTTGGAACCACTCAAAGACACATGCAGATGTTTGCCATGCCTAGATGTGGTGTGCATGAAAACAATGACATCGTTCTGAATACAGAATGTGCCAGGTTCTGAGCCAATCTACTATCAGGAATGGAGAAAGGGCACATTTCAGCCTGAGCACGGTAGCCAATTGGACATTTGTAAATGCACAGTTGAAATCAGAAGGGGCTGTGCTTTTTAACAGCATCCTCAAAACTAAACATTACAATAAGTCAACAACTATGTGCCAGGTGGGGGGAAACTTGAAGGCTTTAAATTCCATCAACATCAATGTATCCTTTTATCTACATATTACAAGACATATACAATGCATACACAGGCGCACTATAAATACCAAATACACAGTTTGTCAGCCCACGAGCACAGCCTACAGCACTGCATCAGCATTTCAGATGTCTTTTTGATAATTGATGTGACCCACAACGCAAGGAGCTGGTAGGCCTAGCCTCCTGGAGTTTGCAGACACACGCCCATGCTGATATGATAAGTGTGCATATGCAGGAAGCTCTGACAGACCCCGAACAATCCAGCACATATCGTTGATAATGGGACAATGAGCACAGGGTGAACCAACAGTAATGTGGAATGGGGGGTGGAGTGGAAACCAAAAGAGTCACTGGAAATCATTTTCCAAGTGGCCCCATGTTACGCATTTGCAGCACACTCAACCCTTTTCCAATGGGAAAGTGTGGAAATAAAAAGGTTAAGTACACAAGAGTGGGCCGGTGTACCGAGTCCACTGGGAAATCTCCAGAGTTCCCTATAGGCCAGTCCACCCCTGTCACCCACAAGATCGAGTCGCACTTTGTCAGGTAAGAGAACACTGCATTGGGAAATGCTATGAATTGTCCCATCAACAACACTACACAGGTGTGAGATGTGTCCAGCTAATATCACAGCAAATAGTGCAATTCATAACCCTTCAGAGTGGGAGGCAGCAATTTTGGTGGCATGGTGTTGAAGAGGGTGTAGAGGAGCAGCTGCATGCCTGTGCCTCTGCAGGAAACCTCACCCCCTGCCTCCCATAGGTTGGAAGCCTGAGACTGTGCCATGTTTGACACCAGCAGGTGTGCCAATACTGCAACGTATGTTCGAAAGAAGATACCCATTGAGACAACCTTATCAACTGTATCCCAGAAGGGATGACAATTTGAGGTAGGATCTCCCTGAAGGAATATGAGAAGGAGCAAAGAAAAGAGACCCGTGATGTCATAATAGAGTATAATGACGTCGCAGGATACTGGCTGAAGATGATGTATAAATCCTCAAGAGACTAATGATGAAGTAAATAACTTTTAAATATGTAAAATATTACACGTGCACAAAGTGCTGTAGAGAATCAACCATTCAATAATTGTACAGACGCTGAAACACAAGTAGACTAAGTCATCATAGAAGCTGGCTATATGTAGACAATAGAATGCAGGTGAAGCCGCCATTGTATAGAAGCTGGTCATCGGTATCATGAATTTTAATAGGCAAGGCCCGATGAAGAGGGAAGAGAAAACTGTGTCACAGCAAGAATAAGCTGAATCATTGGGCTGCATGGCGAGGCTGTCTGCCTTGGAGTCAAGACTGAAGCATTCATGGTCAGCTATCTATTCTGGAAAGGAGTGAACGTACGAAGGATGAATCATTGCTTGCTAAGGTGCAAAGAAAGAACACCAAGAGTGCCATGTTTAATTCATTTAAGACATTTAAAACCTGCAAAATTGACCAAATTGTGGTGTTCTGTCACAAGAGCCAAGCATGAAAATAGAGTTCAAACTTGGAGTCCTAGAACATGATGGCAAGTGCCCGCACTCTGGTGTGTTCTCAGAGACAAGGATACTTTACAATGCCAAGTTCAAAGACATATTCATGGCAGAAGGCATGGATGATGAGAGATGTTGGGCTAATAAGGTGGGAAGGAAGAGTCAGGCCCATCTCCTTGCACCTGGGTCTGGGCTTACGTGCTGCTTTGTGAACCACATTTTCCAGACTGGCACAAGCGTGCCAGCCACTTGTAGTGGTCCATATAATGAAGGACCTTATACTTTGAAAACCAATGAGAAACGGCCTACCTAATGTTTTAGAAGATTACATGTTTTAGATGTAGGCATATGTTGTCCACCTGACAGTGGGCAGCCAATAATAATCCTAGTTCCTATAGATAATATACTTAGATGTTCCCCTTAAGCCATACCTGATCCCTAGTATATATTTCATTATTTGCCACCTAGTATGATGTCACCTATGATGTATTTTTGAAATATAACCTCTGTTTTGTGAAAAGATCAATGAGAGAAATTGAGCCTACATCTGTTGATGTTCGTTGTAACTTCTCGTTTTAGATCATTGTTAATAAAATAGTACCTTGCCATCTTCCTGAGTTGGTTCATTTATTTGGACTTAGAGTTATTCTGTGGGATCCCATCCATTACATGCACGTTCCTAAAGGGCCCTACACTCAAGGGTGCTGCTTTTTCAGTGGGGGCCTTGAGGCGTGGGCTGGGGGGGGCTTGGCACGGGCTGCAGGAGTCGACATGACCGACTTTCAGATTGGCTGGTGCCACAAACCCACTCCCCAATTTATACAGCAAAATATCAAATATGAAAGAACTCTAAACCTCCTTTAACAAACATATCTTTTGCAATGGATACTGATGTGTGTCATTATCAGCAGCACATGCTGGGGATGCAAGTCATGGTTGAATTGCCTTGGGCATGAGGCTTGATTATGACACAAGCCCCACCAAAAAAAAACCATTATCCACTGCAACTACCCTGCATCCTAGTTCAGTGTCCACTATACCATCATGTAAAGAAAACATTATATTTGAGTGTTGCTGTTAATACAGAAACATAATCATCCATACACATAGGCAATGGCTGCAACATGTACCAAAGAAGTACACTATTTTTTATCTGGTAATTTCCGATAGTAAAATAATAAATGATACCATATCAAAGTTTTGCATCATGCAAAACATGGAATAAATAGCTAACAATTTCAAACATACGACACACTTGTGTTAGTACACAAATTACATATACAAACCCAGAATGCATACAAATTAGAGGAACATATAGGGAAACTAAAGTAAGGAAGAAAGAAACAATAGCACCAAAAAATGACAATAACATTAGACTTGATTATCATGTGCACAAATTAATTGTGTGTTTGAGGCATGCTTATTGCCCAATGCATATGCACTATGAGGTCAAATAAAACTTTATGGAAAGTACTTTACGACGATATAAGAAGATAAGTATTTGTATATATAGCACCTGTTCAAGTTTTAAAATTCTCATTGTCAGTAAAAAGAAAAACTAGCCGAGACATGTCAGTGAACAAAAACAAGTGGCCCAGACATGTGATGTCATCAATGACATTTGTGATGTTATCTTGCATGCACTGGTTGTTTTTCTTAGCAGTGCACGGCATTGGCATGAGTTATGGTTGCTTAGCTTACCATAACTGGTGAATTTCATTTTTTTCTTTCTGTTTTAAGTGTAACCATAACGTCCCTTTAACAAAGTTTTTTCATTGAGTTTGGTAGGTTTTTACCAGTGCACCCTAAGTTACTAATATCATGCGTACCCGAATATAGCAAAATTGTTGTCTAATTTCACCTCAAATCTCTGCCATTCCCCACCTTCTAGCATCATTTTAACACTTCTATAAACTTTTTGCAACGTTTTCCACTGTTTTTGTGTTCAACGACGTTTTTGACCGTCTGACGTATTCGCAGACTTTCTGAATAGTGTCAGGTGATCACGCGCGCCGAATGACAATGTGTTCACATACACGTCCGCACTTCACCAGCGGGTCCATGCTTCGTGAACAGTTCGGAACAGCATTGTTCAGCTCATCTAGGAATTTAGAAGCTCAAAATGTACCCTGGCACAGCTCCGAAACATATTCTTACTCATTATCCATTAACAATCGAGCACACAGCACATAATTGGAAGAACATTACCAAAACTGCTATTTATCTTAAAAATGGCATCAGCTTTTGCCATCACTCCTTCGCAAGAGCCACCACCACCACCACCTGCTCGAGTACCTACACAACGAATGAAGAGCAATACTTCAAAAGACAATGATGAGGACAAGGAAGATGAGGTAGAGGAAGTACCTATCTCTAGCACCCAGAGAGATGCATGGGTGTGGCAGTTCTTTACCACCGTTGGGAATGTACCAAAGGCTAAAGCTACCAAAGTGAAATGCACTGAGTGCAACATTGCACTCAGTCGTGGACTACCTCAGCACTACTCCGACGGGAACCCCTCCATGCACAACCACACCAAATCCAACCTCTGCAATGCTTTCAGAAAGGCTGTTCCTTTGTTTGGAATTAGTAGGCTATCTTCCTCTATGTCATCTTCTTCAACCAATATTGTAACCAATATTGTAACTACACAGTCTACTTCTGTGGGACACAAATTCCCACCTGCTACCTTGCAAACAATAAAAGAGGCTGTTGATCCATATCTTTCAAAGACGACAGTACTCTGTATATACTGCAACACATCACTCTGCAGGGGGCAGCAATTTCGAAGTGCTTTTGAAGCTGTAATCAAGGAGCATGAGAAACACTGCCCACTACCTTAGATGTAACACACACGCAACATCTTCATCTGTCCTCCTGCCCCTCCATATTTGTGGTTGGAGCCCCTTCCCTCATTTACCTCCCCCACATTACTTTCTGGCATCTGCTACAAAAATAAATAAATAGCACATTTAAAAAAAAAACTGAATAACAGGTTCCTTTAGGAACTACCTTTCATAGTTAAACAATCAAAAAAAATAAGCTTATAGACTCCATCTACTTTCCATTTTTCAGTGAAGTATTTAGATTTAATAAAGTTCTCCAAAATTCCCATTAGCATTTTCTACTATGCTAATGGAAATAATGGACAATTATATACTACAGAAAAAGAAAAGGGCACAGACACAAATTTCTGTCTGAGATTCTCCTCTCTATTATACAATAAACACCATAATCCATTGCCCTTTATGACTATTCAGTCTCCACATTCCCTTGTCTATCCCATGCCTTATTAGAAAACCCGGATTGAACAGGCACACAATCACACAAGTCAGACTTTCTACTCTTTTTAATGCTATGTCTGTAACACTCATTGCCTACTTTAAACCATTCACACATATATCGATCAATCACTTCTGCATTTCCCATACATAGTGCTCCTATAAATGTGCATATGCATTGTGCAGTGAGAGAACTCTATAAATCAAAGAGGCAGCATGGCACAAGTGCTCATGGGAGCGCAGGAGGGAAGTGACAAGGGATGCCAAGGTGGGAGGGCACTAACTAACTGCTGGGGCACGTAACTCCCAATGGTGAGGTACATCCTAACCGTAACATACCTTTAACAAAGTGTTTTTCTGTCAATTGAATAGGTTTTTATAAGTGAAAATGTTTCATAATGTTACATCAATATGGGCCTCATTACGAGGAAGGCGATAATGTGTTAACAGCTCCAGTAGTGCTGCAGGTGCCGTTAACCCCTTACTGCCTCATTAGGAGGTCTGCTCACGGGACCCGCAAAGGACATCTGGTAAAACCAGGCATTCTTAGTGGGTCCCACGAGCTGTCAGGATGCTTACAATGGGCCCGTCATTAACAAGCCCGTTATTAGTATCCTCCCCATTCCCATTGAGCCCTATGGAGGCTCAATGGGTATGGGGATGTACCGTGTCTGGGTTCCTGGAATGGGGAAATACTAGGCCCTCCAAGGTCGGGATGGCCCGGTATTCCCCCATTCCAGGAACCCGGACCCGGTACCCAGTATGGGGGTAGCCATGCCAATAAGAGGGGCATGGCTACCTCCATACTTGTAATGAGGCCCAATATATAAGTTATTAATAATTCCTCAGATGTATTGTTAATTTATTTTTATTTGTATTTATTTAAATGTATTTGTTTAGTTTCATAAAAAACTGTACATATTATATTACATCCTCTAAAATCATAACAAAGTAACATTTTCACATTTACATTTCATATGCTCACCATAAATTTCTCATTCTCTTAGTCAGATAGTATCATATTACTCATCTATTGTCATATTGCACAAATACGCTCTGTACAGCAAACATCACTGTTATCTAATACAAGTTTGCATCTATGTATTATGTAACATACAACATAATATTATTCACCACATAAAATTAACAATACAGTTAAGACGGTCTGATAGCACAGTGAGTAGAGTGACATCTGTGCAGAGCCTACTGTCGGAGGTTTCAATCCTGGCAGAGCCAAACCCATCCTTCTGAGGTTGATAAATGAGCACCACACACCGGACATAATAATAAGCAGCGCTCAGATGCTTGAGGGTTGGTAGTGCTATATAATTGGTGAATAATTATTATTATTAAAACATCCAATCCTATTAAAACCATAGTCGCCTACATTTCATCTCTCTTTACCATTTTCCGATGCCGATTAGCTAGTTTATATGCATTTAGCTACTCACTTGTAATGCTAGATCGCTCATGCCAAAACATTTGCTTAACTTTTTTTTAATTTGAGACCACAGTTGGTATAGGGCAATATGCACCACCTGGCACTTTGAAATCACACAGTATATCCAAAATGTCTCTGTTTTGATCGCTTAATACTCATGCGCAAGATGGCCCAAACTCGTCATATATTCAGGTCCCAAGACAGAGCAGTCTGTGAGTATATGTCGATGAGCCTCTAACATATTCAGTCAAATTCTGCAGAACCTTTCGTTTCATGGAAGTTTTAAACGTGCACCAATTAGTGCTGGTAATGGTAGCTGGTTGGTGCATATTCTCAAACGGAAAAGGTAAAGCTAGGTCTGCATGTACTTGTGTGACATTCCATTTACATATTGAAGCGTATATTCATAAATAAAATTAAAACCTGGGACTGGTCTGGCAATTAGGTAGTGTTTCGAGATGTGTGTAATTGCCAGCCCAGTCCCAGGTTTTAATTTTGTTAATGAATATACGCTTCAATATCTCGTATGGTGTCTTTCTTATATAGTCAGGTGACCATCCCAAGGTCTTGTTTGCCATCTCTGTAAGTTGCTCAAAGCCATCATGTGCGCTTGTTCTATTTTCTAACAAGTGCAATAGGTAGCATTGTGAGGCAGAATGTATTTTTATATGTAACAGCCTCGGCATCTTCAGCAACTCACCCCATACAAGACGTATATATTGAACAGGCACGGACTGGCCCAGATTCAATATTCTTCTCCAGAAACGTCCTTCCAATATATCTAACCATGACAAGTGTCTCATCGATAATGCTTCCACGCCATACAGTATGGTTGTGCAGAAGCATTGTTTGTAAAGTATAATGATTCCTTCACAATCAGTTGTGTTAATCTTGATGCTTTAGTTTTCTTGGCCTCTATGATATGTTTGTAGATAAAACTTCCACTTATGTCAAAGCCAAAATAGGGGTACGTTTCAATGTATTCAATTGTACCCAATTCTCTGTTGAATCCAGGGCATTTCACCTTTTTTGCTGATAAACGGCCTCATTACGACCCAGGCGGAAAACCATGGTGCTAACAGCACCATGGTCCATGCCGGTAACTTACCAACTCCGCCATGGAGAAAGGGGGAATTACCACCCCATTACAAGGTTGGTGGGGCGGTAATTCCCCCTTCCTCCATGGCCCTTTCCCATTCCTATTTTTGACCCATAGGGCTCAATGCGAATGGGGAAGTTGCGGTACCGTACTTAGCACCAAGGTCCCATTGCGGGTCCCTACTTTAACGGCTGGTGTAGACCAGCCGTTAAGGTCGGGTCCCCCAAAGGGACCTCGTAATCAGGCGCTAATGGGTTAACAGCGCCATAGCCTTTTACGGCACCATTAACCCATTAGCGCCAGGGTCGTAATGAGGCCCATAGTCATTATTTTTGTTTTTGACATATTTATTTTAAGTTTGTTCGTATTTAAGTAACTCAGAGAACATATATTTTGCACCTAAATATGTGTAATTCAGCAAAATCATGTTGTCTGTATAAAGAAGACATGGCACAGGAGACCCACACCGTTTGGGGCAACATCTGTTACTTGGTATTGGCCGTTCAGGCAGCTCGGCCAAATATAGATTGTACAGCAACGCTGCCATGGTACAACGCTGTCGAACTCCTTTATGTATCGGGATCAGTGAAGTCATATTCCCTTCATTGGTAGGAAGCACCCGCACTTGCAAACCCTCATGCAAACACTTCAAAATATTGATCAGCCATGGAGAGCACCCCCAGTTCATAAGTTTATTCAAAAGTCCCTGGCGATCCAGTCCATCAAACGCATCTTAAAAGTCAATACAAATTAAGTACGGAGTTGGACCAACTGCTTCTCACGTTTCCTCAATAATTGAATCAGGTATTCTCAAATTGTGAGTGGTTCGAGCACCAGCTCTGAACTCGGTTTGGGTAAAGTGTAATAGCTTGGTGTTGTATACCCATGTCTGTAGCACATCACTGACAAAAGATGAAAACCGTTTGCCCATAACGTCAAGTAAAGATAGCAATCTATAATTCTCTAGTAGGCTGTGTTCACCTTTTTTTATAAACAGGCAGTAATATTGCCTGGTGCCATGACAGGTATCTTTTGGGATTGACACACCCTGTTGAACAATACACACAGTATTCTGGCCCATATGTCTGGGTTTTGTTTTAAGATAATGTTTGCCAGACCATTGGGTCCAGGTGCACAATAGTATTTCAGTTTTAGGATGGCATTTTTCACCATTTCGACAGTAAATGTCAAAGGCCACCCCCCTACAATATATTCTTGACAAGCTTTCTGATACTGTGTGCCATAGTTCTCGTGGAGGAACGCAACCCACAACCTTTCTTGAATGGGATTTACCATGGATTTTACAGCGTCTCCTTTGGCTCTAGATGGTTTGGACCAAATAGTCTTCATATACTTGCTACCAAGAATTTGAATCATATGTTGGCACTTTTGGCTATGTCTAGAGTATGTCCAACACCTTAGCCATTGTTGATACCTTCTACAAATTATTTTATTTTGTTTGGCAATCTCACTAGGTTTACGTCCTAGGCTATGCAGATTCTGCAACTCTTTACCCATTATACGTTTAGTGTCACGGATAACCTTATCGTAGTTGTACAAAGAGTTTATTACACACTACCTGCTTTTGATTGGTATTGACACCAAACTTCTTAGACATGTTGAAAAAGACATGTTCTCTCTGGTCCACATTCAAAGGTTCGATTTGATTATGATACCTTCATATTGTTCACAAATCATGCTATTTATTTTCATTAAATTATAACCTGTCCAATGGACTGAGTTACCTGCATGGTTGGTCATGTCGTTTATACACCCAATAGGATGTCCCACATGGGTCTGATATTTAGGTCAAAATATCACGGGCACTATATTCAGTAGGGATGGTCTTCATACTTTTTGTACCCTTTCCAAGCAGGGTTTATTACCAAACAGATAATCAAGTGTGGTAACACATCCATTTCCCTTCCATCTATATGAACCAGGTATATCCCCAAAGTTCTTCCATTTACATCCATAGGTCCCATTGTTTCAAAAAAAGAAACCCATTGCTTCCCCTTCATATTGCCTTTTCCTTGTTACATAATGCTCGTTTTGGACACCCTATCAATTTTGGTAATGAATGTATCTGATAGGTTTCACTTGGAAACTGTACGCTAATAAGAAATAAAAAATAAAAATAATAATAATTCCTCTTTTAACATTTATTAAACAACTTTAAACCTCCTTTAACAAATATATTTTTTGCAACACATACTTATGTGTATTGTTACCAGCAGCGCATTGCGGGGATGCAAGTCATTGTTCAATTGTATAGGGCATGAGCCTCAACCGTGACCCCAGCACCACCAAACCACCCCTGGTATCCACTGCACCTACCCAGCATCCAAACTCAGTGTCCACTATATGATAATGTAACCAATGGGCAGTGCTCATGGCTTTCATGGCCATCTCCACAATCCATGGGGCATGGGCTTCAGCCATGCCACATAACCCCATAGGCAAATCAGAGTAGACATTTGTCCTTGCTGAGAGCCAGGCTCATTGTCCATGCACCAAACCTCTATCATCATGCTTACATTTGGACATTTTGAAGAAAAATGAAAAAAAGATTTGCAAAAGCATGCTTTCAGGTCCTTACTCATGCTGCTTGTGCAGATTTGTTGTAATTCAGCTCAGCACTTCAGGCTGCAGCCACAAGCAAAATATGTTTTCCCATTCAAACCTAGGGCTTTGGCCATGCTGCATGACCCAATAATCAAATCACAATACACGATTATCAATTAATTGCAGGGCGGGAAAATGTGTGGATCACTGCGCATCATCTAGTACTTTAAATGGATTACCTTGCTAGTGATTGGGATCTTTCGTGAAGGTGCCCTTCCTTCTTCAAGGGTTAGGTTTTGACTAGTAGAGTGAGCGCTGGATTATTCAATAAGTAACTATTGCCATAATAAAGCAGTCTTAAAATCCATTTTTAGTACTATTTTAATTGCTAGAAGTCAGCCGACACATGTTTCGACTTTCTAGGGTCTTTTTTAATGCATGTGGATTGTGGGCCAGTCATTGCTGTGAGGTTGTGGAAATGATTCTTCCATGCAATGCCAATTGCGCAAATAAAATTGGTTAATGATTTGAAGGAGTGGCATGGTGACCACGTGGGCAACTGGTTCAGCGTCCTAAGTAAGTATCTGCTAATTAGCATTGTCTCGGACTGTATGCAATGGTAGTCACAGCGATCTGTTCATGCAATCCTGTGCAGCACTTCGAGAGGTAGCCACAGGCAGAATATTTAGCCACAGGTAAAACATTTTTCCCATTCAAACCTACCCTGATTTTGAAAATCGTTACCACATAGCCATTCCCTGATGGCCATGCCCACTTTAACCCCATTGCCAGTACCTCATGGTCATGGCAAGTAGTCCGATTGTCTGAGTCATGGCCTTTGGCAATCTGGCCACTGCCCATGGCCACAGTCCATGACTTGTACAATCTGGCCACTGCCCATGGCCACAGGCTATACCTCAGTCACCCAATGTATGTCACTATTTATTTGTATTATGACACTTTTCAAATAATCAAACACTGTGACATTCACAAAACCATGATTTCAGGCCATTGCCAACGCTCCTTGCATGACTTTGCTGTAAACACATCCATGTTTTGTTTTTTGAAAAGTGTAAACATGTACATACATAAATAGTCATGTAACGTAGCTCCCACTTGACAAAATCCATTCAGACTTTCATGGTTGGGTCTATGATCTTTCTAAAATCTTTTTGTACACATTTGTCCACAAATGATCAAACCCCCCATCTAATTTTGCCCCCTCTTTACAATATCCCATCAAATCTTGAAAAAAAATTCAAATATGGTCTTAAATCATTTTGCAAACTCTTGTGCAGATTTATGAAATGGCACCAAATTTATAAGCCCCTCTAATTGTGTTCCCTATTGGCAAAGCAGCACTAAGGTCAGATCTAGAATGATATCACAAAATTACATGCAGTTACATTCAGTGGCTCCAAACCTATAAACCATCAAAAAGCTGCTTTTCACCAACCCTGTAATGCAAAAATATGTACAGATGCCCCAAACATTTGAGATGTTCACGAACATGATAGTGCTGTCCCAAACTGTTTGTGCACTTCAGAGGTGCAAAACCATCTGCCTTTTGGCTTTTTATGGCCATCTCCCATCCCTTTCTCATCACCCCTCAACTCCCCAGATATTGTTTCATTCATTTGACAAGTGCAATGTTGTGTTTTTCAAAATGTTTTTACTGCAATGTCCATGTACTATGGGTGCTGTTTGCGGATCCATCTTGGCGACTGCTTCAAAATATCTGACTCAGCTCATGTTTTTTGCCATCCAATCAGCGGTCATGTCCGATGTCTAAAGTGCACAGCCCAAACTGCTGGACGGATTTTGACCAGGTCCAAAACCACTTGCGCACAAAGCATTGACTCGCGATCCATGTCTGGTTTGGGGTTATTCTGTTCAATAGTTATTTATATATTTTACGGAGAAAGGGGTGCCCTGTTCTCAAAAATATATCTCAGGGATTAACCCAAAACTGGGGTTTTTATAAATGAAACAACCACCATCTTGTTTTTCTCTCAATGCGAGAGACATCCGTAGGTATAGCTGAGAACATGGGAAAGTCAACCACAGGAAAGAAGCTATTTGCCGGTAGAAAAACATGCAAACACCATCAGAAAAGAGGTGGGGTGACTGGCTTTAGGGAACCAAGTGAAAATTGGGAGTTGGAAGGTGTCTAGGGACTGAGTGTCTAGGGACTGAGTTTGCTCCACAAACCTGTCTGTCACCTCGGTAATTGCCTCAAATAGTTTGGGAGGAGCTGGCACAGATGAGGGGGCACTTTATGAGGGCCTGAAAACATTTTATTCGGTTTTTTTCAGATATTTGCTTCTATTAAGGAATACGGATAGCCGCGGGTATGAGAGGATCTGTACCTGCAATTACAGGTTTTAAAAAATATATACATATATTTTTACAGCTATAGTGACATCACAGGTGAAAAATCACTTGCTGATGGCCAGTGACGTGATTGCCATCCAGGTCTCCGATCCATGCAGTAACCAGGACAAACTCTGTTTAGCTTTCAAGTGAGGCAGGGGCCAGCCTCCTCAGGCCACGTTTCTCAACAAAGGAACAATTTTACTAGACCACTTAGAGAAACGGGATGGCCTTTCCTTGCTTTGAAGCTAAGCAGGGTCAGTCCTGCTTCAAAGCTAAGCACCGTTAGTCCTAGTTACTGTATGGATGGGCAACCGAATGGGCATTCAAATTATTATTTTTTAAAACCATGCTACTGTCAGTCCTTGACAGTTTTGCACTCAGAAATAATGTTTTGTCTTTTGCTGAATTGCATTCTGGTAGTTGAAGACTCACTGTCAAGATGGGGGGAATAATGCCACAATTGTACACTTTTTGCCTAACATAGTTCTATAAGGATGTAATATTTCAGTGACACTATGGTATGGTATGTGCCATCTTCAAGTTAACTTTATAAAGCAGAGTATTGTTGAAAGGCAGGCATGGGGATGAGGAGGGAAAATGATGAGAGGGAAAGTAAGTCATGAGTATTTGCCCACAATGTGGTAAGGCAGTTTGCATCCCTGGACACAGGTGTAGCTAATTGTGGCTGCTTTTCAGGCCACCAGTAAAGGACAGATGTGGGTGGACAGCCTAACTTTTCTTCAGAGGGCGGACGCAACCCCTTTGGTTTTTTTGAGGTTGTCAAGCTTGCTCAAGTATTTGGCTACCAAGATTTTACTATGCTTGTCATGTTCCCAGTGCAGACTTTTACTCACAATACCACAAGCACTTGTTTCGTATTGGGATTTAGTTTTCCAGGGAATATTTCACAATAGATTGCTGGGTTTAAAAGGTGAGCACCTTTTATACTTTGGCAGCATATGTATTGGAACATTTCCTCTCTCATGTTATTTTTCTGGTATTCTTTACTTTTTTTAAAAGTCCAATGCTATTTTGTTTTGCGCTCTTTCGTCTAAGGAGTATTTCTATTGAACTGCATTTTTATATTTTCACTTTAAGATATTTATACCTGCTCACATGTAATTTTTGCAGCTGGTAATTGTTTTCCCTTTTACTTGCTGCTTAAATGCGGTTAGTTGGGGTTGTGCAATGTATGGCAACAGTTACAAAGAGACCGACCATAAAACAAGAGGCTTGTAGCACGCTGCTTTACCAAAGTGTGTGTTCCTCAGCAAATAATGTAATCGCAGAGGGCATAAACAAAACAATTGGGAATCCTAAAAGCCTACAATCTTTTATACAGAATGAAAAAATAGATATTTTTACAGCTACAGTGATATCGGGGGTGAAGAATCTCTAGTGACCCATGTCTCCCATCAATGCAGTAACCATGACTGACCCTGCTTAGCTACAACGTGCATAAAAGGTCAGCCCCCTCAGGCCATGGTGCCTAATCAGTGAGGCAAAGTTACAAGACCATTTAGAACAACATGGCCTGAGGGGGCCGGCACAGTTCTCACTTTGAAGCTAAGCAGTACTGTGTGCACATTCATGGGTGGCAGCTTTTGATTTTCACTCTGGGTGCAGAAAGTACCTGAGCATCTGTTATTCTTGCAGCTGGTTATTTTTTCCCTGTTTCCGTGCTGCTTAAATGTAGTTAGTTGGGGTCTAGTGATGTATAACAACAGTCACCATGAGACTGGCTATAAAAGCAGCTTGGAGCACGGGATAGCACATTTAAGCACACACCATTATGGCGCAACTGTTTCGATGCAGGTCCTGTTTGGGCGCTCCCAGGTAGACGCAGCCAGATGTGCGCAGGGATCTCTTGGCGCAAAGGATGTTTTTGCACCAGAGGTCACAATTGGCATGAACCTGCAGCCACTGTGCATTTTGTAATATGGATTAAATGTAAAATCGTTTATTTACTGAAACATTATAAAACAGGATGGGACATGTATTGCATAATTTCTGGGCAACATTATAAAACTGAAAAAGCAAAATAAAAACACATTTCTGCTGAACGCTGCCGTCTTGAACCCTGGCCTAGAGGAGTTTGAGACATTGCACTTAACTATTATGCTACAATGATGTCATTTTTTAGGTTCTCACAGGTTTCATACATAGCTTTTTACAATTGGACATATTAACTTGTATGCTACGTATGAAATGTATGTTTTATTAAGCACTAAGCCAATGCTGGTCCTTGAACTCTGGCAGACGATGGTTCAAGATTTTTTTTAAATGTAAAACTGTATATTTTGGTAAAAACTCTGTAGTCTTAACAGGCATGCCTTTGATCCATGTGGCCTCCTTCACGGAAATGGAAATGTTCACCCAATCACTGCATTGCTCGGAAATCCTCACAGAGGCCTCAATGGCGCAAACAAGAAGTGCTAAAAAAAAATTACTACAGAAAACCTCCTACCATACATCATGCCTATCTCCCCTCTTCTCACAGGACCCTACCATCCTAGCAGACATCTTTAAAGGTACCCTCACCAATGCAGTAAACTCTATAGCTTCACTTGAATGTAAAAAGGTGAAGAATTTAAAACCCATCACTCTAATAAGCGACTGGCTCTAAAAAACTGGCAGACAAACCCCTGCAATGCCTCCAAAGAAAGCTTTAAGTTGATTGCCCTTCAGTACAAACAAGCCATAATCTCTGCCAAATCCAACTCATTCAATCTAAGAATATCTAATGCCAACTCCCAAACCAAGTTATTATTCACCATATTCAATGAATTTACCACTCATCCTGCTATTACCGACGAAATAATCAAAGACAAAGCCTGGTGATCAAGCATATAAGCTGCAATGCTCAACAAAATAGGCCACCTCAGAAGAAAATTCTTGATCACTATAATGTGCTTCCCAGCCAGCTTCCACCCGCTCTCACCCCCCTGAACACAAAGTCCCTTACTCGCCAAACTTCTCCTTCAAAGACATCTCAGAACAAGACGTCATAGACCTCCTCAAACACCTCAAACCATCGCCTTATAAAGGCGACATATGCCCACCTAAGACCATCCAGGGTTGTGCTGAAGCCCTCGCCCTGCTTCTGACTGCCTTCATCAACTCCTCTTTTAAAACAGGCATCATCCCAGATAGCCTCAAAGAGTCTTGGGTTCGCCCCTAAAAAAAACACCTTAGATCCTGCACAGCCAAATAACTACTGGTCCATAACAACCGTCCCATTCCTTCTCAAAATCCTGGACAAGGCAGCCCACAACCAAATATAATTATACTTAGAAACTAATTCCATCCTAGGAAAAAGACAGTCCTTTTCCGCAAAGGGCATGGTATAGAAACTGCCCTACTAGACTTAAAAAACCAAATCACGCAAATCATGGACAATGGCAAACCCACCCTCCTCCTAGACCTCTCAGCGGCCTTCGATCTTGTAGATCACAAGACCCTCACTACCCACCTCACCCAAGCGGCACAATTCTCCAAACAAGCAGCCTCCTGGATCACTTCTTTCCTCAAAGGCAGAGTTATGAAAGTATTCTCCAACATAGCTAATGCTGCTCCCACCATCATCCGCTGCGGAGTCCCACATGCCTCATGCACAGCCCCCACACTATACAACCTTTTCACGAAGCCCCTCTTCGACAAGCTTGATGCACTCAGTATCGCATATAACAATTATGCTGACGATACACAAGTCTTGCTACCGCTATCAGGCTCATATGACCAAGACGGAGAGTCTTTGCACCTAATCTACGCGACGAACCAAGCTTGGATGGCAGCAAACGGCCTACGCCTCAATGGGGACAAGACTGAGATCTTGATTCTCAGCCAAAACGCCACACTAGCCACGCTAAACTCCCTCTACACCAACTTTGACATAGATAACTCCAGCATTCCTGTATCCTCTTCAGTGAAGACTATAGGGGTTCACATTGATTCCACCCTATCATTGGACAAGCATGTAAATGCCATTGCCTCAGCCTCAGCCCTAAACACAAAGCCTATCAATGCCATAAAACCCTACCTAACCTAACCAAAAGATAATTATGTGTTATTATAAGCACTTACGCTTAAGCGCTTCATATAGAACAAATATACATACAATATCACCCAACATGTGTTAGTACTCATTTATCAACCTCAGCAGGATGAAAGACTGAGTTGACCTTGCCTTGACCTTGCCAGGAGTCGAAGCTGCAACCTGCAGATCACACAGACACACACACACACACACACACACACATTGCAGCAGCAAGTGCTCAACCCACTGAGCTATCTTTCCGCTATAGCTATCAGAAAACCAGCCACTCCAGAAAAAAAGAATCACATGCTGCTGCCCACAGCCAACGAGTCTCAATTGGGTCGCAGGTGCAACCCCTGGCGACCCCTAAATGACATCCATGATGGTGGGATAGAAATTATACTGGGAATCTAAAGTAAAGTAAACTTTATGGGTGCTTTTACATAGCCAGATTGGTATACCTGGGTGCAGCCAGTTTAGCAATACTTTATTATTGTGGCATGGTGTTTTTAAATGGGCATCAAGTTTAAAACAAACATGATGAATGCTATTATGCAGCTAGACTACCAGGCATGAGATACACTGTGAGCCTGATTTTGTGCTTTTTGATTAATTTGCCATTTTCATGCTCTTTGGGTCTCCCCCCCAACCCTGCTTCCTGGTCTGTGTCCCACCTCTCACACCACCCCCCAGCTCTGATTAGTCAGATCCAAACTTTACAACAATAATGGTCTAAACCCTTAGTTGCCCGCTTCATCTGCACTTTAGATCCCAGGCACGAGGTACGCATTGCCTCTGGTACTCTGTGAGACTGATTTTGTGCGTTTCATTTAATTTGCCATATGCATGCTCCTCACGTCTCCCCTGACCCTGCTTCCTGCTCTTTGTCCCGCTCATGCATCCCGCACCACCCCCCGCTCTGATTGGTCAGATCCAAACTATACCAACAACAAGGGTCTAAACCCTTCGTTGGCAGTTTCCTCTGCCATTTAGGTCCCAGGTAATAGGTAGACGCTGTCCCTGGTACTCTGCGATTCTAATTTTGTGCTTTTTGTTTAATTTGCCATCCCCACGTTCCTTGCATCTCCCGTGACCCTGCTTTGTGTCCCACTCCAACCTCCCGTACCACCCCCCAACCCTCAGTGGCCAGATGCCCTGTACATTTACACCCAACCAGGGCAGCCTTTCTGCCTGGTAAGCCCCTGTCGCAAAAGGCTGCGAGGCAGAGGGTAGCTCCGGTAGAAGCAGCTCCAGACAGTATTGGCCTGTGTTAGCCTGTGAGTCCAGCAGTAGTCAACCAGCAGCTACTGACAAATTAAATGAGATTCGGACAGGGGGTGCAGTCAATACTGCTCCCCACTAAACTGAACAACCCAGTCCAATCTTATCTTATTCTCTATTAGCTTGTAGTTCTGATGCACATAGCCCACAGTTTGTATAGTAATCTTATTTCACATTTACCCAGAATGTGTTAGCCAACCATAACTCGCATTTAGCAAGACTGTGTTAATCAGCCATATCTCTCATTTAGCCAGATTGTGTTAGTCAGCAATATCTCGCACTTAGCCAGATTGTGTAAGTCAGCCATATCTCGCATTTAGCCATGTTGTGTTCAGCCATATATCGCACTGAGCCATATTGTGTTAGTCAGCCACAGCAGTTTTTGTCTGAAGCCGCAGCATCTCAGTCAGAGGTTTTTCTCACAGCCGCAGCATCATCCGACAGCAGTTTTCTTCCGAAGCTGCAGTATCTTCACTCAGAAGTTTATTCCGCCGCCTCCACACCATTCCGAAAGGATTTTCCTCAGCTTTCTGAAAATGTTCAGATGAAACAAAGGTATTTAATTAACTAACGAACTGAATAGAAAAATACAAAATAAGTTGAATAAGCTTACATACCTGAAGTACTCCAGGTTTCTCTCAGCACAGTTGTTTCCGCACATTTCCTGAAGACGGCAGTTATTCCGTATAGCTGAACTTAAGTTGTTTAGCATTTCCTCAGCCTACGTAACTCGTATGCATCCGCAGCCATAAACCTTTCCGAATTCTGAGAACCTGCAAAAGAAAAGTTAATCTCTCCAATGTAGGAATAATTATATGATATACAGAACACAACGTTTTCTCCCAAGATACTTCACCCAAAGACATTTCCTGGAAAAGTATAGGCATTTTCAAGGAAAATAACTATTGAGTCCTCAGCAGTCCAAAACTCCATTGTTTTCTATTTTCAACGTGCCCCTGTAGAAACCAAGATGGATAGCTCCACATGTAATAAACAGAGGTGAGAGGGGAGAATACCAAAGTATATATATTAAGGCAGCACTTTCTCAGTAATTAGATGCAATAGCCGTTCCATTGTTGTTGTTATTGTTTTTACAGAAAAGGAATTCAAAAATTGCCCAAGTACAGGTTCACATGCTGAGAAGGCATTACGCTTCCCTGGAGTCCAGGTAAGCATTACAGCTTAGGAGATGCATGTGTGCATGTTGCCAGTCTAGGACTTAGGTGGCTGGCAGGCTCGACTAAGCAGCCCAAAGAGAGGACAGGTACGTTGGTGAGTGTTAGGAAAGATTTCATATTGTATGTATTTTCCCTCCATGTGGCAACCCCCAAACTTGTTGCTGCTGTTTTACACCCTGATCTAGACTTTGCCAGAGAAGCGCAGCCTTCCGTCGCACTCCTCTGGGCTTACACTCAATTCTTATGGGGAAACTGACATGCCCTTAAGACAGTCATTACCGGGAGACTTTGTTTCCCTTAGTCCTTTCCTCATGTTGCAGCTTTTGTGCAACATGAAACAAGAGTGCACCGTAACTTACATTACCGCGCTCTTGGGTCTCTAGTCATTCCAAAGGCCCTAGAAACTCTCGCTGGACTTATTATGAACTGTGCAAGTGTGTCACGGACAGGACTGGTGGCAGCTATCATTTCTTTTGTGTTTTGAACCCTTTTTTGCCATGTTATCCGCGCTTATCGTGTTTGGCACGAGTAAGTGGCCTGGCTCCAAAATGGCGATGTCACGAGGTTCTTTGTCCTGTCTGCTGACCGTCTTGCCCCTTCACCTTCCCCCAGGTCGAGCCAACCCGAGGGAGTCCTTATGTGGTCATGCACATTCCCGCGAAACACAACGCTTGCGTGGGCTTCTGCATGCCTTGTGTGTGCCACCAGGATGTGGGCTGGGATGTCTGGTCCCAATACACATCCTGGGTGCCAGAGAGTCTGGTGTGCCCTGAATGCCTGGGACCACCGTGGTCCGTGATAGGTCCGCGTATGGTGTGAGTGTTTGTGAGCAGATCTCCCATTGGGTCCTCTCCGTTTTGGCGTGAAGGGAACTTTGGTTAAGAGGAGGCTGAAAACACCACTGCCATGTCGATCTCCTGAGTTCACACCGAACAAGGGATAAGGAGCCAAGTATTCTACAACAAGAAGCTGAGTCGAGGAACCGCTTGTGACCCGCTGAAGGTTTGGCACCCTGAACTGCTGTCGTCCTGCGAGACCCCTCTGCATCTGATCGTCCTAGAAGGTCTGCGAAGGCGCTTCAACCCATTGGAATAGTGGGATCAACTATTCCAGGCACCTTCATCAAACCCTGCAAGTAAGCCTCTTCGGAAGTGTCCCTGGGCCAACCAGTGGGCTGACCATCTTACGCAGGATGCTTTGCTCTGTCACCACCGCTGTTTCGGGGAAACCCTCAAAACTTGGTCTACTGCTTGCTCTGCGTCCACGGCACCCTCACACCGAATTTCGTACACTTGGCATTCCCAGGTCTGAAGTGAGACGAGTGTGCCCGGACCAGAGTAAACGTGGTTGCGGTGTTGCCCTGCTGTGGTAACAACCTTTGCACGTCTGCTTCATTTTTGGACACCCTCGACCCTGCATCCTGCTATGCAGAATCTAGCCGGTGTCAAGACGTCCTGATCATCGCAGCTGAACCTGCCAGCAATGTGAACTGACCTGGAAAAGTCTGGGTCTGCCTGCGTCGGGGACCGGTGAGTAGTCCATAACCCAACCGGTGGCCCCTCGCGCAGGAGCCCCTTTCTTTTCTACCGCTGTTGCGAAATAGCGACTCTGTCCTGCACTCTCACCCTGCCTCTGCCCACTAGTGGAGGCCTTGCTTGAGTAGTGGGGACTTGTTCTGCATCACTTCATTCACTTTATTCACCTTCCTGAACTGCCTGATATCCTTGAAGAGGCCCTCTTTTGTCCATTGGCACCAGCGCGTGCAGGTACTTTTGAGCATAAGGCTCCTCTCTTCGTAGGGCTCGAACTTCCTCCTAGTTAGGTGTATTTCGGATGTCGAACTGGGCCTAATGATTACTTGCACTGCCTGTTTTCCTACCCATCTAGGTGGTCTACATATTACGTGCTCCTAACTCCTTGGACCCCTCGGTCTTGTATATATATTGTATTGATTGTGATCTGTCGGTTTACTTTAGTAATATTGTGATTCTTTGCTATGGTCGATGTTACAAAGGACTTGTAATAAATGTGTCTATATTTTTAATATAACACCTGTCTGGAGTAATTTGTAAGTGTCCTTGCTTTGTGTGCTCATTGCGGGCTTTCAGTCACCCTCACCCCTCTTGAGACTTAGTCTTGACCACCACCATCGCTCCCCTGATTGGTCTGGCTTGTCCAGAGGTTACTCTGTTCCAAGAAACTAGGCTGGCCTTCTGAACCTCTGCCCCTCCAGGACCGAGTTCAGAAATCCATCTTAACAGTGGGCACTGTTGAAGGTTTGTGATAGATTTCTGTTGTTCAGAGAGTCAACGGCCTCATTACACAGAAGGCGGTAAGGGACTATGGTCACTGGTAATGGTACCGGTGACCGTTAACCCTTACCACCTTACCCCAATTTGCGGTACCGTAATTAGAACCTTCCCCTATGGGGCAAAAATGGAAATGGGGAAGGGCAATAGAGCAAGGGGAAAATACCGCCCCGCCAACCTTGGAATAGGGCGGTAATTCCCCTTTCCTCCAAGGCGGTGCCGGTAATTTACAGGCATGGACCAAGGTGCTAATAGCACATTGGTCCACCGTGTACCGTGTAATGAGGCCCAATGTGTGGCCAGCTATACCGAGTTCCTTTCGGATGGTAATCAATGTATGCTAGTGGCAGAGGTTTGAGATACATCAGGTGTTTCAGTATGGTCCGCTATATGTGACTGGAAGAGCATAGCTATAGTCACATTCTGTTGTGCATGGATGCTTGGCCGTGCCTGCAGCCTGTGTCCACACTGGTGGTGTGAGATATATGTGCAATAAGCTTAGAAGATGTTCGACCGGGGCAATCTTTGTCCAGTGCAGCAGAGGAAAACAGGCCTAGATTTGAGAGTCCTATACCAATGACGCCTAGGTTTCGGCATGCAGTAGGATTCACCATATAGTAAACAAAGATGGGGGACACACATACATCACGAGTAACACAAACATGATGGGTGCCATTATGTAGCTAGACTGGCATACATTTGTGAAGATAGTCTAGCTACACTTTCTTACTCTGATATTTTCTTTTTACTGGGTATCAAGGGTAAATCACACATGATGAGGGCTATAACGTAGCTAGACTGGCATACTTCAGTGCACTAGCTATACATGATTACTGTGGCATGGTATTTAAACTGGGCATCAGGGTTGAAGCAAACATGATGAGTTCTGTTATGTAGCTAGACTGTCTTTCATTTGTGCAGTCAGTTGGGATTTGCTTCTTACTGTGGCATGGATTTTTTTCCTGGCCATTACAGGTAAAGCAAGCATTATGAGTTTCATTACATTGCAAGACTGGCCTACTTTAGTGCATCCATTGAAGTTTTGTTTTCTTATTGTGGCATGCTTTTATTTAACTGGTTTACTGATAGGATAGACAGCATAATGAGTGGTACACTGGCATTCATTGCTGCAGACTCTATAGATCTAGTTTCTTACTGTGGCTTTCCATTCTTGTACTAGGCATCAATGGTAAAGTGAACATGATGAGTGCTATTGTGCAGCGATATTGGCTTAATTTGGTGCAGATAGTCTAGTTGTGTTTCCATATTATGACATGGCATGTTGTACTATTATGAAGGGTAAAGTCAGCATGAGGAGTGTTATTTCTTTGCAAGACTTACCTTAATTGTTGCAACCAGTTTAAATCTGCTTTCTTATTGTGGCAAGGCATTTTGACTCTGGGCATCAAGGGTAAAGCAAACAAGTACTATTACAAGGCTAAACTGTCCCCCATTGATGGTACCAGTCTGATACTAGTCTGCTCATATATTTTTACTGGGCACGGAATTTTATTACTGGGCATCAAGAGTAAAGAAAACCTGATGATCACTATGACATGGCTAAACTGGCCAACATTAAGGCAGCCAGTCTAGGCATGTTTCTTACTGTCACCTGGAATTTTCTTTCTACAAAAGGAACACTAGTCATTTCCTATATGGTAATTATGACGTATATTGCATTCTGCACGGATATGTATGTATGGACACAGGAAGCATGGCAATGGATTTTTGTCATTCATATACAGTAATATAAGATCTGTGAATGATGATGTACAGAGTACTAACAACAGTACCACAGGTCAATACAATACTAATACAATGTTTCTGCCTGCTATGTTCAATCAGATGCTTCTTTCCATACCTAAGTTTCAAACACTGGACCCTTGCCATAATCCCACTGATACTGCCAAGAGTAGACTACACAGACACCCTATTCCTAGTAATACTTGCCAATCACACACACATCTACAACACATTCAAAACTTTGCGGTAATATTTCTCATAAGAATGAACAGAGGGAGCACATAAGTCCAGCCTTGATAAGCATACACTAGTTACCAGTGAAGAAAACAATGCTCACAGGGCACTACACAGACAGGGAGCAGATGCCGTCCTATTGAAATCACTCCTTACCCCCACAATGGACATTAAGATCAAGTGTCAACATACTTACAGAATCATGGCACTATGAGAAAAACAAGGTTGGAGGGACTGCCTTCTCTATCCTCATAGCAAATATGTGGAACTCAATCTCAAAAGAAATACGTATAACAGAAGACATCTGATATTTCTGAGAATTTAAAAACATAGCTACTCAACACACTATGATGGAGCCCATCCCACAAACCTAAGACAGAAAAGAGACTATTACAGACTGTTACAGTGCTGCCACCATTGCACGATTTGACGCTTTTTTTTTAGGAATGACTCACCAAAATAAACATATGGACCAAAACACCCCTTATGGAACAACACTACACGACCAGACATCTTCCTCAACAATGCCACACCAAAATGAACGCAAAAACACCATATAGGGTACAACTCAGCACAACCTAACACCTTTTAAAGGAATGAAATATCCAAATGAAAAAATGGACCAAACCACACTTTAAGGAACAACACAGCAAACCTTCAGAAACAAATGAACATTACCAAATAGTGCTAGCTTCCCCAGGATAGCACATTTTTCTTTGTCTTCCTCCCAAGACACCACTGTCGCTGCCAGAAAATGCAGGATTCAAAAGCAGAGCAAAGATACAACCAGAAACAAGTTTACAAGAACATGTAAAACATGCCAACAAAACCTAGTCCAGCATACGGGTACAAAACATCCAACCAAATAACCACCTTATTTTTCAAACAGCTCACTCAACACACGCGCGCCAACTCGCCTGGACAAAATATGGCTAAAGTAAATACTTTGGCTATCACAAGTTAATACCTTTCCAAACAACTGCTGAAGCATACACACAATGCAGAGACCCCTGGGTCTCTCAGGTCTCCCATATGGAAACATTGGCCTCTGGGCTAACTCCAAAATCCACTGAAAGACCTCACCCAGAGAGACACAGGTTGCACCTGGCACTACAGGCATCAACAGATGAGCACAATGCTTTGAATTTTCCCTCTAACTCCCTCACCTATACTTGTAGAGCCACGCAATGCCTGAATACCTTGAAAATGGCAGAGCTGTGAGGTACAAAACACAAATATATAAAATAACATAAAATATGTTGTGTGCAAAGGCATCATGAACATGTGTTAGAAAACGCTCCTGTGCGCTGTGGGTGATGTGTATCTATTGTATTTGCCATGTGTTATCATACTATATCGATTGTAAACTGTGTGGCCTTTTACCCAATGTGTCACAGAAAGTGTGTGTGATAGAAAATCCACAATTTTAATCCATTATTTTCAAAATGTTCTTGGGAGAACAACCCCGCTGAACAACCCATTGAACTGGCCCACAGTTGTAAGCAATAGTATAAATGTGACCAGAAAAGTGAGAGAGGAATCAAACATTAGTCCAAGATTGCCAGTAGTTTCTGAGAAGGAAAGAAGAACATGAGGGAAAGAAAGAAAGAAAGAAATGAAGAGTGTGCGGGAGATCCAGGAAGACGGAAAAAAACAGAACAACAGTTTTAGAGTGTTTTAAATGACGATAGAGAGCATGCATCCTCTGTTGGAATGCAAGATGACAGACAGATCGGTAGGAGTTGGGATCATCAGAAAAGCTGGAGAAGGACACATCGATTTGTAAGTCGTCAGCACAGACGTGAAATGAAAAGCCACATTTTGCAATAATAGCAGAGGAGGAAAAGGTATAGAGAGTAAAGAGGAGCAGGCCAATGACAGTGCCTTCAGGAATTCCGGAGTGCAGGGGGAGAGGAGCAAATGCAGCACAGGCAACAGAAACAGACTGATCTGATAGATAAGAGGAAAACAATGAAAGAACAAATTAGTGAAGGCCACGAAGAGAGCATAGCAAGGAGAGTACTGCGACCCATATTGTCAAAGGAAGCACAATTATCAAGAAAAATCAGAAAAGTCAAGAGTTTGACACAAAGAGCACCAAGTAGAGAGTTGGTACCACAGGGCAGTGTAGTCCCTGTTGAGTGCATAGGGTAAACACAAGATTGTTGAAGAGGAAGTCGTGGATGATGATTAAGGTATACAAATACCTGGGAATAATCCACACACTCAAGTAGTTTCGAAAGAAAGGGAAGATTAGATATAGGACATAGATAGAGGGAAGAAACAGATCAAGCATAGTTCTTTTGTTTTTTAAACGGCAAATAAAAGCATGTTTTAAGTAAAAAAGAACGTTAGATGACCAAAACAGAGTAATCAGATAGGGAATAAGAAATGGAAGTACTTTGGGAATAAGCGAAAAAGGTAAATGATAATCAGGAGAAGCAGTGGATTTAGACAGATTCAGTGGTAAGTGGTGTCAGAATCACAGAGAGGCATGAAGGAGGATGAAGCCTGGCAGAGAGAATGGGCCTATGAGCAGTTGGAGAAGTGATTAAGAAAGGAGGTAACCAAATGAACAAAGTTGAGAACTTTACTAGAAAAGTAATTGGCAAGATCAATAGAATAGAGAAGAGAGTGTAAAGAGGGCTAAAGGGAGCAGGCAGCAGTAAAATGGTTTATAAGTTGAAAGATTCAACCAGGGTGATTGAGTAAAATTGTATGAGGTCAGAGAAATAACGTTGCTTGGCCTTACGGAGTGCCGAATAAAAGGAAGAGCAAAGATATCAAAAATAGGAAATGATCCGAAGAAGATTAAGATGCCCTGCAACTATGCTTAGTGGGATGAAGAGTATAAGGAGCAAGGATGTGGAGAAACCCAAGATTGGGAAGGTGTGTACGATGGTAAGAGGATAGGAGGACAGGAGGAATCAAGAGTAGTTCTAATTGAAGAACTAAAGAGGTAAATTATCATTAGTGGATAAAGAAAAAAAAGCTGAAAGGTAGGGTGAAGAAGAAGTAGGAGAAGGAAGTTAAGAGTGTTGAGGTTCTTAAGATTATGACAAGACTATGAGGGGGCATGGAACATGTAGAAAAGGGATTGCCGGGAATGGGGAGGGGAAAGTATGAAGGGGATAATGAGTGGAATAAAAATAGAGATCGAGATGGGACAGGGATGTGAGGAAAAGGAAACAATTAGGTCAAAGGAGGAACCAGGAGAAATGTTAATGGGTATTGAATGCTGGTCATAGAAGTGAAGAAGAGGGACAAAGGAACAGATACATGAATAGTAGGAATATGAATATTGAAATCAAATAGGATAAAGTATGGTAAATGGAGGGCATCAAGATCATCACAGAAGGAGTGTAATGAGCTAGGTGGGTGATAGATAATGAGAAAGGAAATAGAATAGGATTCGGAGAAAGACACTTATTGATATGCGAATCACAAACTTTAGGGGACTGGGGAGGGTGGTAAAGGATGAAGGAAAAAGAATGGAGGTGCCTGGGTCGGGGGGATTGAGAGAAATGATGAGAGAAAGTAAAGAAACAAGCAGGGGTAACCGTCTCCAAGAGAGCAAGCCAACTTTCACTAAGGCAGAGAAATTGAAGATTGAGACAGAAGCAATTTCAAGGACAGAATGATTTATGCTGCAATTGAAGTGAGCATTGACAAGAACAATGGAAAGGGGGTGGAGTATTTGTTGGCGAGATAATAATGTGCTTCTTCATGTTGCAAGTACGAGGCATGTGGGAAGGAGAAGCACAGTGGGAAGAAAGAAGGATGGGAATAGGAAGCGTCATGATAAGAAGGAGGCAAAAGATGAAGCGGAAGCCAAAGTCATATAGACGGGAAGTGGACAAGGAGCATCAAATATAGTACTGATAATAAGACGGTTGCAAAACAGGAGCTTTGTTGCTTCATGGCTAGGTTCACACTTAATAAAGCCCAAAAATACTCACCTCTCATTCTTGTGGCAATTATCTAGACCTGATACAGGGACCAGAGTTGTGCAATTTCAAGTCAAAATCTAGAAAAGGCACAGTTTAGTTCATTCTTTGGCATAAACATAATCAAACATGATAGGCTCGCAATAGGTGTGCATAGCTTCTTCATCGGACATGTTTCTTAGTACATATGGTATGTGGTGATACGTGTTTTTTCGATCTAGGGGTCAGTATGGCATGCATGCAGTGCCTTCTTCCTGACTCAGGAAATCCTGTCGTCCCATACTCGCTGTGAGATATCAGAAAGGCCTAATGGAGGCCAACACCATTATAATACTTTCACTAGATACTGATAGTTGGCATCATCTATTGTCAGCCTTCGTTTTTCACTAAGACATGAAATCACCTACATCAGTGCTTGTCCAAAACTATTACGAACCATGGATATGACACAATGCATGTCTTGATTGATTGACCAATCATGTGCTTTATGAATTAGCACAATGAGCATGCGCAGCAGCCATAAGGATGCATAGTATACTTTGCACACACACACACACACACGACATGATGAATCGAACAGTCAGAGAATAATGCACTTTAAATAATTCTTGTTTTCATTTGCAGTAAAACGATTGCCCAAGTGTAAATTAAAGTGTTCCATTTTGCTATTGAAGATTTGGAATTTCTTGGTTGTCCACGAATACATTCAGCTGTGTGGTTAAGTAACAACACTGGATGCCGCTATGCTGGCATTGAAAAAGGTTAAACATCAGTAATCTCTTCTATTTCTTACCTGTCCTTGCAGCCATTTCTCTTCAAGGTAAGTAGCTAATGAGTTTATATTCTCCCTATTCTTCTAAATCTTTCAACATTCTAATGTGTTACCATTATGCTACCACTTTATTGACAGTCAAGTACCAAACAATTTGAAACTGTGTTAATGGCTGCTATGTCATGAATGCCAGCCATCACACCAATACAAGGGAATAAAGCAGCCCTTTGAGCAATTAGACTTTGCAATTGGCATTCGTCAATAGCAATTGCAAATGAATGTCAGACTATACCAATCAAAGAGAAAGCAATCGATATATAGGTTTGACTTCAATTGAATGATGAACAGTCTTTGCAAACTAATGCCAATAAATTCTCTGATCATTGTAATGTCTTTTACAAGATAACAGACTACTTCTAGAAAGACTTGACAAGCCAACACATACAAAGAGCAAATCAATGATAGGTCGGTGGACGGCTCTTTGTGCTTGATCTGCTGGAGTCTTAGCCATGATATATGTCTGTCTCAACTAAAGTCTTTACATTCATTCAATGGTTCCTACAACTATTGGAAAACAACATGGCCTGACTGAGAGCTCACTGCTCACTCACACACAAAGCAAATGATCAAGCCTGAACATGATCTGATTGTGACTGCCCTAGGGCAGAGGAGGGGCAGGACCTGCAGCGTGTTTCCTTGCAGCCCTGCATGTTTCTATCACCTTCCCTGGCTACTAGAACAACTCATATAGCCACCTGCATACTTGTTTGCAATACACACTTCCCCAGCTTCACTGATTTGATCCGATATCACCCTTAAATAAAGTGGAGCAGGGATACTCATCGCCCTTTCTTACCAGAAGCAGAAACAGTGGCATACAAACAATTGACACTGAGAAATTATTAGGATTGCCCTATACCTGTCCCACTAAAATATCTCCCTTATTGTGCATATTAAAACCCCTTCCTTTCTAAAGGCAACCATTTAACAAAATAAATGCGCAACTGAAAGCCCACCCGTGAGTGTTAATATAAAGACTTGCTAATTTGGTAATCGTAAGTGGTCTTTAGTAAAGTCATTAAAAAGGAACACTCTAGCATCAAGTATTCCTTGTGTTATCCTTAAAGATAGCTATTTAATAGTCAGGATGCTCCACCAACCTCACTGGAAGTTGCAATTCATTTCAGTGTCATCACATTTGCCATCTACTGCCATCAATACCTACTTTTGCCTGCACCAGTGACTGTTTCATGTGCTGTTCACCACCCTAGCACATTTCTTAGTGCACTAGATGGGCATGTGACTTCATAAATGATGCCCTCTCTGTTGCAACACAAAACAAACCTTAATGTTCATACTTTAGCAATACCTCCATTTTTTGCAGACCATTACCATGGCGTTATGGCCTCTTGCCAATGTTAACAGGCCTTTGCTTAGCTCAGGGTGGGTTTGGGGAATTTCCCACTCCATACCAGCTCGAGGAAGGGGAATTGTGTCTATGCACACCCTGGGACAAAGTTTCTAGGGGCAAGTGAAAATTAAATAAGCATGGCTGGATTGCATGTTGTACAGAAACCATTGATTACAGAGCAGTGAATGAGAGAAGAAAAGGATGTCATGTGATAGTGGGGTCTGATAAGAAGAAGGAGGGCCAGAGGAAGAAGGCAGAGTGGGTGATGAGCATGAGGAATACAACAATTCAGATACACAACAGAGCCCTTTACTGAGGTATACAACAGTAGAGAGGCGTAATGGAACCCTTTTCAGAGGTAACAACAGAACAGATATACAGTGGGGGTAGGATAGAGATAGAGAGAGGGACAGAGGAGGGTTTCAGTTGTACAGGGGGCAGGGAAGAGAAGAGCGGAAGGTGTCTATCGAGTGAGGTGGCACAGGGGGTGACGTGATGGTGGCCCAGGTGTTGGGGAGGAGAGAATCCTTGAGGTCTTATCTGAATTGTAAGAGCTTGGGGTAAGTCTGATGCTGACAGGGAGGAGCTTCCATAGTCTTGGGCATGAGCAGAGAAGGATTGTTTTCTGGTACTTTCGTTTTTACAGCAGCGGATTTAAAGTGTCCTGGCTTCTGGTTGTGTGCTGTCTGCCGGATCTGCTGATTTTCTCCCCAAGGTAGCTGGGTGACTTGAGGACTACTTCCTTACAGTTCATACTGCACGACTTGATGGTGAATTGTGCATGCAATGGGAGCCTAGGAAGGTCGATGAGGGCCGGGGTGATGTGGTCGTATATGCGTAGACCTTTGATGAGGCATGCATGCAAGTGTAGGCCACTTCTCAGGGGCACAAGAGAAGACGATGGGAGGCTTTCAAGAAGGGCATTTCCCCCATTGAGATGGGATAGGACCAGTGCTTGAACAGTGGATCTAAAGCTGTCAGGATGGAGGAAGGGCTTGGCTTTCCACAGAAAGGAGAGCTGATACCAAGCTGTCTGAGTTTAGTTAGCTATGCGTGTTTCGAAGGAGAGGTGTTTGTCGATGTGGACCCTGAGGGACTTGTCACAGGATGAGAGCTCGGGTGTGAAGCCCTCAGGGTTCATGCTTGATAGCCAGGTCTGTATGTCTCAGTGTTCAGTGTTGTTGGTGAGCAGTAGGAATTTTGGTCTTGGAGTGGTGTAGCTTCAAGTATGCACTGGACATCCAAGACTGGATCAGCGAGAGGCAGGTTTTGAGCCTGTGGATGTCCTTGATGGAGTCGATCTTGAGGTATAGCTCTGTGTCGTCGGCATATTGGTGGATGTGAATGTTTTGTGTGGCTAGGATGGCTCCCGGCAGCTCCTTGTATAGACTGAAGATCACTGGGGAGAAGATGCAACCTTGAGCGACTCCAGATGTGATGGGAAGCATTGACGATCGACAGGAGTGCATGTGAAAAATAGCTGCAAGTTTGTGAGTTAGGACCAGTGTAGCAAAAAGGTTGCTGCTCCCCATATGCTGATGTCAGGTGTCCAATAGTGCCTGGTGGTCTACTGTGTCGAAAGGGGCCTGAGAGGTCGAGTAGAGCAGGGGGAGGCCGTTATCAAGGATGTTGAGGGTGTCTTCAACCACCAATATGGTTGCCATCTCCATGCTGCATCTGGCACTGAACCCGAATTGGTAGGTTTGGAGGAGATGTTGGTATTGATGTGTTGCTGCAGTTTTGCGGCAACAACTTTCTCAATGATCTTACCTAGGAAGAGAAGATGGGTGATGGGGCGATAGTAACCTAGGTTGTAGGGATACAGAGTGGGTTTATTTAGTAGAAGGAAAATGTGTCCTCTCTTTAGGGTCAATGGGAAGGTGTCTTGAGTTAGGGAGCTATTGATGATCTCCAGGTAGAGAAGGAGAGCTTCTTTGGTGAGGGTCTTGAGGATGGATGCTGGAAGGATGGTTCCAGGCTCACTGCTACTTCCTGAGGCATACAACTCATTTCCCACAAGCCACCTGATTGGCAGCAGGCTATTTCCCATATGAAGCAGATGGGAGAGCTAGCAGGTGAACGCCGGCCCCCAATCGAAGGGTTCCTTCAAAGTGCTTGGACTGCCATGTCTCAGCATCACTTTGTGCCAGCATCCAGGAAAACACCTCGTGGAACAGGGCATGATGGCCTCGAGGCATGCATCTATACCAGCTGCTAGGGACTTTTGAAAGATGGCCACCGGGCTCACTGCTTCTTCCTGAGGCATTCAATTTGCCTCCCACGAGTCGCCGAATTGGCTGCAGGCTCCTTCCTATCTGAGTCAAATGTCGGTTGCCATCGAGGGGCCTCCTTCAAAGGGCTTAGACTTGCCCTGCCTGAGCATGTCTGGGTCCTGGAGGGACCTGGGAAACATCAATCCCATTTCTTGCCGACTAAGACCTTTGGATCCACCACTGCCCTCTAAACTGATAAGCCATTCCCCACACTGCGGCTCCTGTAAGTCTCCTCACTTGGCCCTGCAATGCCTTACAACCTCCTATGCAGACACTCTCCTGGTGAGTCTGCTCCCGTGTAACTTTAATAACTAACTTGCCGCCCTCCCCATCTCATATTCCTCTCCCTCACTCCTTGTGTTTTCCTCTGCTATGTTTCCTTACACGCTATTCCTCATGGTCTCCCCCAACTCCTTTCTCTTGCATATGGGCCTGATCCACCTTCCTCATTGACTTCCTGCGCTGGCACTCTTGAAGGATTCTATCTTTGGCAGTGACTTGCACACCAGCCTTTATCCTGCTCCTCTACTTCACTTACAGTCCCTTTCTCCTTCCTCACTGAGACATTGCCTTTAAATTTTTCACCATGTACTGTATGCACCTTGCAAATTCCCTCCTTACCAAATTGTGTTTTACTCACTTATTGAAACTTCGAATCTGACTACCTGCATATTGTTGTTTGCATTTAGAAAGTATGTGTTTTACTAACCTATTTTGAATTTTTTCGAATGAGCCTACCTCCATATTGTTGTTTGCATTTATAATGTGTGTGTGTTACTCAATGGTTAGGTAATCCACACCTCCTACCGTACCTAGTGTGCTTTAACTTACTTGCTAGGAATTTGGACCTGTCTTCCCGCATATTGCATTTTTAAAAAAAAAAAAAGTATGCTCCTTCCTCTCTTATAGGAGAGCCAATCAGCACACTTGTACATTTTCAGTGGCTGTTAACTCCTTGTCCTGCTACCCTTTCCCTCTCTTTCTCTCTCACCCATCTCCCTCCCAGCTCTCCCTTTAATCTCCTTGCCTTCTGCCATTGCTGTATTCCTTGCCTATCATTAAATCCATTAAATCTGACTGGTGCATCCCTGTGCTGCTTTTGATATTTAAATGCTGTATGTAATCCTGAATATAATTTCCTGCTGCTCAAAATCCCCTGCATGTGTCAAATGTGATGCTGGTTTAAAACATATTGCCCTTCTTCATTGCAGGCATTTTTCATGTCTGTGTGAATTTCAAATCTGGGTGTATTGAATTATCTGTTGCCCGTGCTGTATTGTTGCTTTCCCCTGCTTCTTGTACTCCAAACCTGGGTGCATTTAAAACCTGCGCCCTGTTTAAATGCTGGAATTTCACATGTATTTATTAACTCAAGTCTGGGTATTTTAAAATATGCTTCCCCTGTTTGAATCTTGTTTAAACTACGTGCTTCATCTGTGCCTGCTTGGCTGCTAGCTATTTCATGTACTGTTGTGGCTCTCTGTATTTCTCCCACCCTGGACGCCCCCCCCCCTTCCTCATGGTGCTCGCAATCTACCCTATTGATTCTAACTGCTACTCTATTACCTATCCCCCCCCTCTCTTTCGAAGCTTGGAAGGAAAAAAGTTTAAGAAGGGCCTCCTGGTCTCAAACTCAGGTCTGCTCATTGCTGACACCTAAGTCAATTCTCTCTCCGGGCACACTATTACTGACATTCTCTTTGCCGTTTCCTCCCCTGACCTGTGTACTCCTCATTTGGTTTCTGACCTCTCTCCTTTCTCCTCTTCATTCATTATTGGTGGAAAAAGATGGGAAGTGCTCTTGGCACAATTCCCATCTTCCAGAAGCTTCATCAATCTCTACTTGAATGGCACTATCATTGCCCAAAGGTCTCGGCCCAACCCCCCCTTCTTGATAGGCATCTTGCATCTCTCATTAACTTCCTCCCTTTCCCTGCCACTCCCCTGTCTTCCACCACCCCTTCCTCCTCGTCCCCTCCATCGGTGTTACCCAGTCCCTGTACCCCTCCTTGGAAAACCTTTAAAGGTGACAACCAGCTTCACTTAGCGACCCTCAATTCTCTCTCTGCTGTCAGAAAATCCTCTGACATCTGTCACCTCCTTGAATACTTTGACATTGACGTCCTTGCACTCACCGAGATATGGTTCAATGCCAGCTCTGTCACTGCTTGTGACACTCTTCTTCCTGAGGGCTACAGGATCCTCTCCAATTCCAGGCCCAACCGGCCTGGTTGTGGAGCGGCCTTTGTCTTCCCTGAATGGGTCCCTGCCTCTTTCAAACCCATTCATTTCTACTCCACCATTGAATGTCTTGTCTGCAAGCTTTGCATCTCTCCTACCCTGTCGATTACTCTCACTACCATCTACAGGACCCCTGGGCTGATCTCCCTCTTCCTATCAGAATGGGCTGACCTTACCTCTTCTCTCCTGACTCCTAGCTCTAAGTTGCTCCTCAGCGACTTCAGTATCCATCTTGACTCTCCTGATGCAGCCTTACCTTTCTGCAACCTATGTGACTCTTTCTCCCACACCATGCTCCCCTCTGGCCCAACTCATTCAGCCTGGCACATTCTTGATGCACTCATCTCAGCTCTCTCTTATCCTCTCAGTACCCCTCTCTCTTGGTCTGATCATTCTCTCCTTCCCTCTCACCTGGAACTCATTGGCTCCCCTAAGCCCCTGCAAGCACTGCCAGCCTCCTTCTCCGTCATCTGACTGATGAAGCATCAGTAGACACCTTTGCCACCTCTTTTATTCCCCCCTCCATCCCTGCTATTGACTCTCACTGTGACTCTGTCTTTGTTAACCTCCACCTCTCCATTTCCAACACCTGTGACATCCTTGCCCCTGCCATCCACATGAAGCCATGAAAAGTGGCATGATTCCGACATAGCCTCACTGAAAAGCAAGTGCAGAGTTGCGGAACAGAAGTGGTTGGCTTCTCACCCATCCTATGGCAAACTGGCCTGTCACTTGCTCTGAAGGCATTACAGATTCTCCATCCTGTCCAAGAAGCAGGCCCATTATCAAGCCTGCATCTCTGGGGCCACCAACAACAAGGCAGAACTTTTCAAAATCTGTAAGGAACTCGCCAAACCTACTGCAGTCTCTACTTCTCATCTTCCTTCCGAGCCCCTCTGCATGGCGTTGGCATCCCACTTCACAAAACTTAAGACATCCTGTCCTCACTCTCCTCTACTTCCCCCTTCCTCCACCTGCACTTAGGCCTCCCTTGGCCCCTCTCTCTCCATCACTCCTTCTCTCTTCCTTCTCACCCGTAGCACTGCATGAAATCACCAAGACCGTTTGCTCTATGAAAGTCTCCTCCAACTAGGTGCTTCCCTGTTCTTCTAGAACTATCAAGGAACATATTGCCACCCACGCTCCCTTTTGGCTGAGTTCTGCAATCACCCCTTTGCCAATGGCACCTTCCCATCACCACTCAAGCACTCCCTTGTGTGCCCCCTCCTAAAAAGGTGTCTACAAACCCTTCCTGCCCAGCTAACTACAGCCCTGGGAGTTGGTCATCTCCCAATTAATCCATCACAGTGAATCTGTTGGCTGTCTCCACAACCACCAGTCTGGCTTCAAAGAAGTCAGAGGCACAGAAACTGATCTCCTGAACACCTGTGAAGACTTGCTCGCAAACCTCGACTCAAACTCTTCTTCTGTTCTCGTCCTCCTTTATCTGTCCTCTGTCTTCAACACAGTCAAACATGCCACCCTCTTAAATTGACTTCATAATACTCTGGGTGTCACGGACCGGGCACTGGTGGTGTTGACATCTTTCCTTTCGAATCAGCCCCCCCAGATTCAAATGGGCGCTTTCCTCTACTCTACCTCACTCACCACATGCTCTTTGCTTTCACTGTGGATGTTCAGCATTTACCTTACCCCTCTTTCCCACCTGATCTCCACCTTCTCTCCTCACTTCTATTGTTATGTGGATGACACTCTGCTCTCCTTTAAGCTTCCCTCCTCTCCTTCCTCTCTTATTCCCAATTATCTGACTGCTGTTCAGGCATGATTTGCTGCTAATGATCTCTGTCTTAATGCCAGCTTCCCCTCTGCTTCCCCTCTACTCTCTGTCTGCCCGCCTTGGGCCTCCTCCCCTCAGCCTCTTGTGAGGCAAAACACCTGGGGGTCATTTTTGACTGCTCTCTCTCCTCACCTCATATCGCTGACCTTGGCAAGAAGGCTCACTTACAGCTTCACCTTCTCAGAGGCATTCTCCCTTTCCTTGCCTTTCCCCAGAAACTCAACTTCTCCAGAACTCTGGTTCTCTCCAGACTGGACTACTGCAACAGCCTCTTCATCAATCTGCCTCTTTCCTCCCTCCACCCTCTTAAACTAATCTGGAATAGGACTGCAAGTCTTGTCCTTAGTATCAAGCCCTGGGACTGCATCCCTCCAGCCCTACATTTTCTCCACGGGCTCACAGTGGCTGCAAGGATCAAATTGAAGACCCTCTGCATCGTCTGCAAGGCTTTCCAGGGCCTGGGACCATGCTATATTCAACGTTCTCTCCCTTAATACCTCCTTTGGGTCCTCTAGCTCAAATTCTCTGCAGGTCAGAGTTTTCTCTTTCTTCGGCAGGAGCCTCCTTCTGGAATTGCCTCCCTGCTCCTCTCAGACTTGAACAAAATCTCCTTAAGTACCAGATGCTTCTCAAGACTTTCCTCTTCTCCTTCCCCTTCCTTGCTAATGCCCCCACCTGCTGCTGTGACTGGCTACCTGGTCACACAGGGGCCAGGCCCTCCATCAAGCAGTCTGTCTCAGCACCTTCTTATTAGCACTTGCCTTCGGGCACACTTCCCTGACTAGACCACTAAGTCTGGTCCACCCCTCTTGCTCGCACTAACGGACCCTTATCCCATCGCCCCAGCGCCCTTGACCTCCTGGCTCCCCATAGCACTTACCCAGCCCCTGGGGCCCCATTACTCATACCGTCTCTTCGCCCTGACCTGCCCCTCCCTCCTGCACTTCATGTTGTAGCACTTGCACGATCCGAATGTCACAAGGCCTAGTAGGACTGTATATTGTATGTATCCTCTGTTCCCCTCTCCCCCTTAGTCTTGTGGGGCCTGGAAACACGTTCTGCTGTATAGGCGCCATACAATTGTTCAATAAATAAAATAAAATAAATAAATATACAATGTTGCTTTGATGGTGGCCAGGGTTTCTACCAGATCCTCTGTAGTGAGTGTCTTGAATGTTATACAGGATGTGGATATTTCTCTAGGAGGGACGTGAGGTGGGTCTGTGGATGCAGGGCTGGTGTCTATGCACTGGCGAATATTGCTGATTTGGTCTATGAAGAAGCTGTTGATGGCAATTGATTTTTTTCAATGGAGTGTGGTATGGTTGGGTCTGGTAGCTGGTTGACACAGTGCTTGAATGATTTGAAGAGCGCTCTGCTTTTTTGTCGGCTTCTGCTATGGTGTACTGATAGTAGGAGGCATTAAAACGTATAAGTGCACGGAAGTGAGTAAGGCCAAGATGATGAGAGATGCAAACAGAGCCCAAGCAGTAAACATGGAAGCTAGCCTCTAAGGTACAGTGATGTCAACAAAACTGGTTTGTTAAGTTGAACTCAGAGACATTCATGTATAGAGTAAGAGCAATGCACCCTGTTGTGTCTTACATTATAGAGTAAATGCAGAGTTATTCATTATGTTAAATGACGCAATTAGGAGAAATTATCATTTTGTGTTGATTTATACTGGGAAACAGAAATGTAAGTTGCAGCGGGAACTGGGAGAGATTGGTTGGTTGAGAGCTCTGCATACCTAGAAAACTCGAAAAAACTGCCAGTAAAAACTGAGTGACCTTCATTGTGGAGTAATGTGCCACACTGGGAATCTGAGATTGTAATCCTAGAGTGAACTGAAAAACACTTATTTTAAGACATTGCTGCATGTTGGGGGACCAAATCTAAATCCCAGAACAAGCTTTTACAAAGAGCTGGGTAAATACACATTGTGCATGCTTTGATACAATGTACACTGCCCAGTGTGAGGGGAGAGTATTGGTGTAGCATGTGGTGAATAAGAGTCTCCTGCATACCATTTGATATATGTAAATATATGTAATGCAGCATAACAAAGTCAACTCCTCCTGGAGTACCGACCACAAAAGACACTCGTGCTGTGAGCATGAAGAACAACAGGATGGTTTTAAAATGTCGAAAAGAGGGCTCCTTTATAAGTTTCGACCCATTCCAAAATACCTGGACAGACATGATGGTAAACATTGGTTCTGAAGTTA
Source organism: Ambystoma mexicanum (assembly GCF_040938575.1). NCBI lineage: Eukaryota > Metazoa > Chordata > Amphibia > Caudata > Ambystomatidae > Ambystoma > Ambystoma mexicanum. The sequence goes on along the minus strand of NC_090937.1, from coordinate 1,272,860,521 downwards.
GAAAATTCTTTTGATAAGCAGCATTACATTTGTCTTCATTGGCAGGAACGTGAACGTTTTATATCATGTGATGCAGAGAGAATGTTCTGTGTTCATTTATTTTGTTCACTTGTTCCATGGAAATCACCCTGGCATTGTTTAAGTGGAACTTTGGTAGGTGCTTGTTGTCCATTCTTGAATGAGGGGGAAAGAGTATTTGAATCAATGGCCATTGGTTAACTTGTTATTTAGGTATGGTTTTTGTGCCATGTATGCATTGGTGTATCTTGATATTGTTGTTGGCAAGCATTTTCGCCCACAGTTTTCCTGTAAAGGATGAATTTGGCTGAGGCCTTAAAAGGGTATGGATATTGTTGGTATCAGTTTGTGCCCATCTGGAGGAGTTTCTGTATGTCTGTGAGGTAGGAAGCAATAAAACGAAGGGGCTGTTCCATCAAGGACCACATTGACACCCTGGCTCCTGCTCTGGCTGACTTCTGCCACCACTCCTTCACCACTGGAGTCTTCCCTTCCCCCGTGAAGCGCTCCCTTGTGCACCCTCTTCTTAAAATACCCTCTGCTGACCCTTCCTGCCCAGCAAACTATCGCCCAATCTCCATCTCTCCTTTCCTTTCCTGGGAAAACTCCTGGAAAAGCTGGCCATCTTCCAACTTAATCTTCACACTGAATCTGTTGGTTGTCTCCATGACCATCAGTCTGGCTTCAGAGCAGCCAGAAGCACGGTAACTGCTCGCCTGAACATCAGTGAAGACCTGCTCTCCAATCTTGATTCCAGCACCACCTGTGTCCTCATCTTACTTGATCTCTCTTCTGCCTTTGACATGGTCAATCAAACCATCCTGCTCCATGATAACCTGGGTATCACCGATCAGGCCCTGGCTTGGCTGACTTCTTTTCTCTCTGATCGACACTCCTGGGTCCAACTTGGGTTCTTTCTCTCCTCTATCTCTATCTCTACTTGTGGTGTTCCCCAGGGGACTAGCCTCTCTCCCTGGCTGTTCAACCAATACCTGGCACTTCTTGCCCACCACATTGCCGGTCTCTGCCTCAACTTTCAGTGCTATGCGGATGACAGTCAACTCATTTTCAGGCTCCCTTCCTCCACCTCTTCTTCTCTCATCTCTAACTGTCTTTCTTCTATCCATGAGTGATGTCCTGCTGATGATCTCTGCCTTAATGCCAGTAAAACAGAGATTCTCCTCATCAGCACACCTACTCCCTACTTTCCTGTCACTCTCTCGCTGGCCTCTCTTGGCCCTCCTCCTGCTCCCACCTGTAAGGCTAAAAACCACCTCAGGGACATCTTTGCCTCCACACTTTCCTTATCTCCTCACATCTCTGACGTCTCCAAGAAGTCACACTACCAGCTGCACCTCCTCAGAGGTAGTCTTCCTTTCCTCTCCTTCCCCCAGAAGTTCAATGTCTCCAGAGCTCTGGTTTGCTCTAGGCTAGACTATTGCAACAGCCTCTTTATAAATCTGCCTGCCTCTACTCTCCGCCCTCTGCAACTCATCCAAAACAGGACTGCAAGATTTGTCATTGGCCTCAAGCACAGGGATTGTATCTCTCCAGGACTGAAATCTCTGCACTGCTCCCAGTGGTGGCGAGGATTAAGTTGAAAACCCTCTGCATTATCCACAAGGCCTTCTGGAGCCTGGGGCCTCAATATCTTCAGCTCTCTCTTCTTAAATCTCTTCCTTCTCGAGTTCTTCACTCATCCGCCTCCAAATCCCTCAGGGTCAGTCGCTTCTCCAATCAACAAGTTCGTGGTAGATCTCATTTTTTTGGCTGGGTCTCCCTCTGGAACAGCCTCTCTGCCTGCCGGAAACTTGAAGAGAACATCTCCAGTTCCAGAAGCAACTCAAAACCTTCCTCTTTGCTTCTGCTTTCTGTCCTCCTCTACCGTGCGGAACTCCTGGCTGAAACTGCAACTGCACTGGTCACCTGGTTACCCTCTGATCTCAGGCCCAGGTCCCCTTCCCCACCATTGCACACCTGCACTGCCTCTCGGCAACCCCTACATTTGGGGACTGTTTGTTCCGTATCCCTAACAATCCCCTACCAGCACTTGACACCTGATGTCTGCACTTACCCTTTCACTTGCCACCAGCTGGCCACACTTTCTACTTATTGCTTTTATTTATTCTATTTATTTTTACTGTCGATCCCATGTACTGCACTGCCCCTTCCCCCTCCCCCACACTGTATCCCTTCCCTGCAATTGCACGATCTCAATGTCACCTGGCCTAGTAAGATTGTTGTCTTTGTCTTCCCTCTGTTCTCCCTCCCATGCCTCGTCGCACCTTGAAACACTTGTGTTTAGGCGCGTTATAAATGTCATATTGTATCACTTCATACCCAACAATGCAGGTGCCGAGGATTTTGAGGATGGCTTCATGGTCAATGATCTCAAAGGTGGCAGAGTTGGAAAAATAAGCAGTGGTCCCCTTTATCAAGGATGTGGTTGGCATTGTTCATAACCTAGGTGGAGGTAGTGGCTATAGCTCATCATAATCAGGATCTGTGTTGGTAATCCTGTTGGACAGTGCCGTGTGTGATACTTTCACTGAGGTGGATGGTGACAATCTTTTCAAACATTGTGCTGTCAAACGTTGCATGATTGGACAGTAGGTTTCCATGCCATACAGTTCAAATGTTGGGTTCTTCAGAGAGGGAGGATTGATTTTTTTTCAGTGCACCTGGAAAGGTTCCTTGCATGAGGCATGCATCAATAATGTTATGTATTGGTATGAGTGGTTTTCTTCAAAGCACTTCCCAATGGAGAATGCTGTCTTTGTAGGTGATGGGTTGGAGGGTTTTATGAGTATTGGGCATGCCATCTGGATGAATGGTCCTGAATTTGGTCCAACTTGTAACATTGTGGGATGGTATGCGTGGGGCATGTTTGGGAAGTCAGAGCTGCAAATCTGGTGCCTTACTCTATCATGTCTGTGATTCATTTTTGATGGTATTACATTTGTCTGTGGATTGCAGTATTGCTGTGTCTGATGAGGTTTGATGCAGTGCTTCACAGCTTGGAAGATTGTTCTCCTCTTGTCAGATGCTTCCACAATGTTTCTTGTCGAGTATTTTGCTTTGGCTGTGTCGTTGCTTGTCTGCCATGCTGATAAAAGTGTTCTGAGGTTGAAGAAGTGTGGTCGTTTGTGAGATTCTCTTCAGATGTTCACTTGTCTGTGGATGTTGATGACTTCCGGTATGTACAAGGTGTTGTGGGCTTTTGTTTGTTGAATCAAAGTTTAGGTGATGCATGTGTGCTACTGCCTTGGTTTGGGTGTAGGTGAGTGCAATTATCTTAGTATAAAGATGGGTCGATTACTTCACGACTGAATTTGACGAAGTGCCAGGAAATAAGGAAGAAACGACTTCCACCCAGGAAACCCCGTGGGTTGATCTATCCGAGATCCGAGATCCAAGACATTGAAACCGCAATACGAAAGTTGAAAACCTCCAGAGCCCCAGGCCCGGACGGGCTGACCAATGCAGACTTAAAATCAGCTCCAGCGGAATGGGCTGAGTGGATCGGAAAGATATTCGCACTATGCGCCAGAACAAAGATGGTACCAGACTCCTGGTTAAAGGCAGTCATAGTTCCTATCTATAAGAAGGGCCCCAGACAAGAACCAGCAAGCTATAGGCCCATAGCTTTGCTAGACATCTTGGGCAAATTATTTGCCACTCGCCTCTTGGAACATTTTCGAGTCTGGGAGAAAATCAGTCCGGCACGAGATCAACTCCAAACCGGATTCCAAAAAAAGGGTTCGACAACAATCAACCTCATGGTGCTGAATATTCTGAAAGCAAGAGTCAAAGAAGGAGCACCGAAGATCTTTTTGGCTTTCGTCGACCTCTCCAAAGCCTTCGACATGATCGACCGCAACATCCTGTGGACAAAGTTACAAGGGTGGCAATGTCCGGGATCAATTTTGGAACCAATAATGGCCCTCAACAAGGACACCACCATGAGAGTAAAACTAAACCACCAAGGTGCACTGTCAGGAGAAATTCAGGTGAAAAGAGGAGTTAAACAAGGATGTCCGCTGGCTCCAGCCTTGTTTATAGCCTTTCTAGGCGATTACAAAGACACTGAAGCAAAAACGCGTGCCTTTTCCCCCAAGATCGGGAAAATGGAAATTCCACGTCTATTATATGCAGACGACGTCATCCTGGTCGACCAGACCAAAGTAGGCCTTCAAAGGAAACTACGTAACCTCGAAACCTACATCGAGAAAAACCACCTGGCGATCAACAAGACCAAGACAAAAATCATGGTAATGGAGAAAGCAACTAGCAAACGAACTGCTAACCTAACTTTTTACCTGGACAACACAAAAATTGAAATTGTCAATTCTTTCAAATACTTGGGGATAGTGTTGGACAATTCCAAAATGGAAAACAGCCTTTTAAATCAGATATGGGAGAAAGCAAAATGTCTTACAGCCCAAACCAGAGCCATTGACCGGAAATTCGGTAAATTCTCTTTGCTTCCAGCGATTACATTCTACAAAGCCAAAGTGGTGCCGGCACTAATATATGGAACCGAGACCTCCCTCTACCTCCCTCGCAATACCTGGACCAGGCTGGAAGGGCACATATGGAAGGCAGTTTTGGGTCTTCCCAAATCTACCTCCATGCCAGCCATTAGGAGAGAACTAGGGCTATACTCCCTCGCCTCAATGGTAGACAAAAGCGCATTGCGCTTATATAGAAACATCATCCTGGACGAGGCTTTGCCGATCATGGCAGCGATGGCTGAGGAAATTGAATCGGGGAAGTGCATGGCCTTGAATCACTGGGTAAAAAGGAGAAAGGAAGATCTGACAAAGATCGCATGCTCGGAGATAGAGCTAAAAGAAAACCCAGACAGAATTAAAAAGAAGGTGGAGGATCTGGACTGGATAACAACTATCGAAAAAGCAACCGGTAACAAATTACTAGCCCACCTCCCCCCGACCTTCAATAAGGCAAAAGTCCCACTCCAGTACTGCATGAAGTTCCCGGAAAAACGGCTTAGGACGACGATCATGAGGGCAAGGCTTAACCTCCTACCCACCAGGGAGATCATAACCATCAGAGGAGGCGGAAATGAGAAAAAGTGCAGATTATGTAAAAAAAACGAGGCGACCGAATCCTTGAAACATCTGGTGATGGAATGCACTAGCATGGAAACACAGAGAAACCAGTACCTCCCCTCGTTAGAGGACAACCTATGGATCTTCGATACGAATGAGCTATGGAATAGATTGATCTCCGGGGAAAACAACAAGTGGTCACAAGCCCTAGCAAAACTAATTGAAATGGCGTTTGACCAGATCAGACAATCTGACAGTAATAAGGAGCAAATCAATTAACCCATTTCTAGCCACTGGAGACCTGGGGGAGGTTCTGTAGAAACCCATAGAAACCTGAGACACCAATTTGACACAGTGAAGGATGAAAGCGTGCACCTTCGTCCATGACCCTCAGTTATTTTTGACAAAACTCAGTTTTCACCGAGTAATAGTTCAAAATAAAAAAAAAAAAAAAAAATTATCTTAGTATTGATATTCAGTGAGGATTTAAAGGTTCAAGGAGATGATGTTTCTTTCCTTTGCACCCATGCAGGAGTTGAACAGGTGGGTGTCTTGGTCAGATTGGATTAGCCATGGTGGAGAAGATGTGTGTGTGGGAGCAGAAAGGCTATGGTGCATGGTCTCTCTAGTGTAAAGGTAGGGGAGAAGTAATTTTATGCATGGAAAGGTAATGAATGTCACTTTCAATGTGTTGCATATGTTATGGGTTGGTTCTTTGATGCATTGTTTGATATCTGTTTTGTTGAGCTGTTGATTTTCTTAGTGGCTTGGCTTCTGGGCAGGTAGAGGTCTCCAAGGAAGATGTTAGTTGTGTTATTGCTGGTTGTCGCCTCATTGGTAAATGATCTACAAAGAAACCTTACAGGCTACCCTAAGCCCACAGAGCCACTAGTCATTTAGCTTGTTAGTTGGATCCTGGTGGATGCGTATTTGCGTTAGGAAAGTCGAATCCATATTTGAATTCAATATGGTTCTGATACTGCAATAAGATGTGCTGAAAGAATGCCTCAGTTTTATTTTCAAATCAATCAGCACCTTAGATCACACTTTGGGGTATCGGCAGGTGCCCTTACAACCTGTAAAAATTCAACACATATGAAATGAAAACACAAAATTAAAAGGAATGGGGAGTAGCAGCGGACTGGAGCGGATTGCAAGGAAGTGCGGAGGCGTCTGAATGGAAGGAGAACTTGGTGTACCCATCACCATAAGGGTCAAACAGGAACCAGGGGAGAAAATGGATCTCACTTAATTGGAGCACAGATAGAGGGCCTAGATGAAAAAGGAGAGAGAGGGATGTCTTATTTCGGAACTGATGGAACAGGGAGCATCCAACTCCTGTAGAAGCCAGTGGGGGTGGTGAATGCTGCACACCAGGATGTGCTAGGGATGAAGGGATATGGTCGGCAATTGTTCTAAACACCAGGGGTAGAGTAGGCATGGCAACTGCATAGCCCTTTTGAGGACCCACACTTCTGCACACTATATAGGAGTGGTAATTCTAGCACAACAGATTGAATGACTGGGAAATGGATAGCGGTCACTACTAATCAAAACTGAGGAGGCAGGATAGTGTACTGCCCCTAACCAACCTTAGTAATACAAACTCATGCTTCTGCATCCACCTCTCAAATTCTGAACTACACACAACCATACTCCTACAGCACAACAAATCTCACACACTTCACAATAACGAAACAAACTGCACATAACCTCGCCCAACAGTACATGGCGGCTACCAACCGTTAAACTCACATACGCTTAGCAAACTGTGTAAACCGAGCTGAAGCTGCCAACAGCACATCGCAGCTATCTTGCTCTTTCCTCCCACTCAATCCTACTAGCTTATTCCTCACATCTTCCCCTTTGTTTGCCGATCCGCCAGAGCATCAAGAAATTACAGAGGTTGCAACAGTGCAAGGTATAAAACCTTTAACATAACATATCCTACCCCATCATACAGTAGATGAGCTGATGGAATGTCTCAGTTAGTCCAGATAAATCAGCACCTTACATCTCATCTGATATTGGCTGGTGCAGTTTCAACCTAAAGACAAGGAAAAGGCCCTCTTCCCCCATTCATATGTCCTATCTCTAGCTGCATGTGTGTTCCATAGGGTCCCACCAACATTCAAAAGGTTCATGGGGCAACTATTATACATAATATAGTAATATGTTGGAACCTATTGGATGGAGCAGTTTGGCTTTGGCTTTGAAAGGACATCAACCTCCTCTGAGGTGGGTATGTTTCAGTCTTACAGGACGTGTGTCCTACTGCTAGCCCAGAGAAGTGTATCTTTACCATAAGCAGCATAATATACATACTAAAGGAAAATCTAGATATAATGTGGATTACAGAAACATGGCTAATGGATGCATGTAGGCCAAGTGTTAACATGGCTACCCCAACCGGTTTCAATTTTTTTGCCAAAAAAACGTGAACAGGGTATGGGTGGTGGCATTGCTTTTCTGGTCAAATCTGATTGGCAGGTCCACAAATCCCATACCAAATGTGCTGATTGTGAGATCAGCCATATTAAACCCGTTCCTAATGACAACTTTTGCCTTAATCTTCTCTTAATGTACCGCACACCAAGAGTTATGCCAAACTTCAATGAAGACCTGATACACATACTTGCACCACTAAATAAACCCACCAGTTCCACTATTTTACTAGGGGATATAAATCACTGGCTAGGCAACCCCAGAGATAAGGAAGCCTGTAACTTGGAAAAACTGTTTAACAGCAATACGTTCAAGAAGATTAACACAGAACCTACTCATACAGGAGGAAACATTCTAGATTGGATATCGGCAAGACACATTACTCCAGAGATCACACATACGAGGGTAGGCCTGTGGTCTGACCCTTGCTTTGTTGAGTCTGATGTACATCTGCCCAGGAAACCTCTTAAAATGATCTCTTTGCCTGAAAAGATAATCAGCAGAAATCTGAAAAAAAGTCTGCAGGATAGCTGGAAACATGTTTTAACCACATTATGGAAACCACTAATGACTCTGACTGTCCGGAAAAACTAGTAAAAACCCACAACTCTCAAATCACAAGCCTTTTAGACAGAATTTCCCCATCAAAAACAAAAACAATTTGTGATAAAAACTGTAAGCACTTGGTATACCCAGGCCTTGATTCAGAAAAAATAGAAAAGAGAAGATTAGAACGGATATGGGAAAATAAAGTCAGATGAAAATATAAAGGCATGGAAACTAAAACAATATGCATATAAACAACACATTTATGAAGCAAAAAAAAAACATTTATAACAACGACATTGAGTCTGCAGAAAATAACAGAAGGACATTTTGGAACTATATCAGAATCTTGAAAAACCAAACTTAAAACCCCAGCAGTTCATACCTACTAAGACGGACTGCAGCACAGCACAGCAGAACTTTGCAAATAAAATTGCATCAACACAAATGTGAATTTCAGATTCACTTAAAAAACTAACCATGGACAGGCCCCTACATACAAAGAGCTAAAACCAATAAACTAGGAACTTTGCGTTTACGCAAATATCAGAAGAAAATATGCTTATAACATTGAAAGCAATGCCCCATTCTTCATGCCTCGAGGAGATTCTACCATTGAAATGTGCTTTGCAAAACCCCAGTATTTTTGCCCCCTTTCTAATGAGATTTGTGAACCTGTCTTTTAGACATGAAAGTGTGCCTGATAGCCTCAAACATGTAGTGGTAACTCCTCTTCCAAAGAAACTTGGGGTAGATCAAAATATCCTGAGTAACCTACGCCCAATCACAAATACCCTTTTTCTGCTGAAGGTGATTGACAGAATTGCCTCAATCCAGCTTCAAATTCATTTGTAAAAGATCAATATTCTTCATCGAAAACAATCAGATTTTTGCACATCTCATGGCATAGAAAACGCCTTGCTGGACTTACAAAGGCATATGCTGGATACTATAGAGGAAGCTAAATCAGCATTATTAATCCTCTTAGACCTATCCACCACATGTGATCTGATTGAACACACTCACCTATTGGGTTGTCTATGCACTCCTGGTCAATACTCTAAAGAAACAAGAAATTGGATAGGCTACTTCATTGGGAACAGGACCTCCAGAGTTTGCTGGGGCAAAGCAACTTCTGGTTCCGAGATGGAATATGATGGGGTCCTGCAAGGAGACTGCTAATAACCAATACTGTTCAACATATATATTAAGCCCCTGTATGATCTCTTGACAGCCTCAAATCTACTATTTGCTAACTATGCATATGATATTCAGCTCCTAATGGAGCTCAGTGGAAACCATAAACAAAGCACTGTACAACTCAACGTTGTCTACAGTTTGATAAATAACCGGATGACACAAAGTCCCATGTACTTGAATCAAGCCAAAACAGAACTGATGATTTTTGGATCAACACAAGCTAGAGGCAAGTTCAGCTCAGAATATCTTTATGTGAGCATTGAAAACAATGACATAATAATTAAAGACAAAGTGAAAACACTTGGTGTTTATATGAACGCTGTGGTTAATTCAGAAGCTCAGATGAATAGCTTTGTTTGTAACTCACAATATCATCTTAAGGTACTAAGACAAACCTAACCTTTCCTGACACACAATGAGCAACACTGGCTAAGGCAATTGTGATTCCCCGCCTGGGTTATGGTAATGCCCTCCTGCTTGGGGCAAACACTAGAGACATCAGAAAATTACAAACCATACAAAACAAAGAGGTACGTGTCATACATGACATACCCAAAATGGAACACATTACGATGGGCAGGAAAAAACTGCACTGGCTGTCAGTAGTTGACAGAATATGCTTCAAGGCACTCTCCCTGACTCGTAGATGCATGTACGGTAAGGCACTGGTTTACCTAAAGGATCAAATTAAATCATACGTTTCCACTATGCAACTAAGATCATGTACTGACAACAGGCTGTTAGTAGGTAGGATAAAAAGATGTACACTCTCAGCTCAAGCTTGCAACTCCCTGCCAATAAAACTGAGACATGAAACAAGACAGCAGGTTTTTAGGAAACACCTGAAAACACATCTTTTTGAATGAGTCCGTAACAATTGCTTCAATGAGCAGATACGCCTATGCCCATTGAAATAAAAATGTATGTTGTCCTGTCTTCTTCCTACATTTATTTGTAGCACCCTGATGCCTATAGGCATTGGACAATCATTTCTATAAATACTTTATCTTACAATTCATATTTACAGATAATTCATATTTACAGATAATTTGATGACACTTAAAACATTCACATGTATTATTAAAAGTACATTAATTCCTTGTACCAAGAGGCAAGCTAAGCACAAGTAAAGGAAAAGAAAAAATAAGAATGTGGACGTCAGTGTGAGGAGACATAGTGAGTTCGCCAATCAACGATTACGTGGATAGGTTGCCCCTGGTTGCAGTCTTCTGATGATTACTTTGGTTGCTTGTTTCTGGTAGAACCATATCCAAGAACTTTACTAAGGCAATTTTGACCGACATTCTCGCAGTTGCAAAAAGAGCTTGCCAAATATCATCACTAGTATCAATGCATGTTAGAGCCATGAGATTCTTGGAATGCAGTTCTCGTTCTGTCTTCAATGTCAAACAGTCTACTACCAAATTTTGTGTGGTTTCTTTACAAAAGCGGCAATGACTCATTCCCTTGGATATCATTCCTCTTCTGGCACGTATTTCATTTGTGGGCCATAAGTTCATTCTAAGTCTCAAATACTGACTGTGAATATGTGAGGACGGGCAGTGCATTAAATAATTTACCATCTGCCCAAGCCTTTTGTGACCAAATATTAGGACATTGAAAGTCATCTAAATGGGCGTGTACTACTTATCTACCAACTTTGTATGTTCTACAATTCATAAACATAGGCATTTTCTGACAGGAACATGAAGTCACGTTATATCTTATTTGGAAATAATGTTCTTTAAAACTTCATGAAAACTGAGGCAGGCTGTTATAGAAATGGTTTCATGTTTTAAGGCATTTAGAGCCAACTGCATCCACTCAGACAGGAATAGACCCAGGACTACAAACCACATATACAAGTGAATAGAGCACTGAAGCTCGTGATAGTGTGACTGTGCTGCTACACTCACCCTAAGGAGACAGAAGCATTGAACATGTAATTGTGCAGGAGATTGCAGTAGAATCATGCACAATATGATCAATATAATCAATAGTGCAGGACGCAAAACAAGAACAAGTTCCCCAGAATCATCTAAGAGTCCTAAATGGCACAGCAAAGCACAAAACTGAAATAAGAGGGCTCTGTATATTTCAACAAATCGTACACTCACAGGGAATGTATAGTGATAGGCAAAGGATTCTGCCACATCCAAGTGAATGACCCTTTGAGGCACCACCTGATCAACTACACATTTAGACAGGAGTTTAGATATCACCCTTTCAAAGAATGTCAAACTCAGCAATAGAAGCAGGACGTCTTATGAGTACCATACAAGGAGAATGAATTCAACATCATAGTTTGCAAAGTGCATGCAATTTGGGACACTTAGCGTTGTGTGGAAACACGTTATGGCCCAAATGCATCTGTACTCCTGATGCAAAGCTTGGTGATAGCAAAGACAGATGCCTGGGAGCAACACAAAATAATCTTAGCATAGCATCACACGTGAATAATATTGAGTAATTGTGGCATGCTACAGAGCATTGTAGACCAATTTCTAAGATGACTTCTTAGATCTTCAGGTAGGTTCTTGGATTCCAGCATGTTTCTCTTCCAATCCGAATCTGCCTAATCCCTTTTAGGAAGCTTACATCTTCTGGGGAGTTTGGAAGATGTTTTAGCAGTTTTGGACTCATTTATGGAATACATTGCACACCAAATAACATAAAAGGCTTCACGAAGGGAGAGAAAAGATGCAGCAAAATAAGGTGTCAGGTGAGGCTGGATGGGACAGCACTACATTAAACTCAGTAAGATATCTGCAATAACTACAGTAAGATATTTCAGTTGATTATCACAGCTGCTGCAGAGATTTATGTGTAATCTAGTGGTCCCAGGTTTGAATCTGAGTCAGAACTCAGAATTGTCTTCTTCTGAATTTGATTAAATTAGTAAAGGTTAAGTGGGGAATTGTGCGATTGCATGTGAGACCCGCACAGTTAGGCATATGTTAGGCATGCACAGATCTGGGTTTGTATCAATCATAGTTAGGACATTGTGCATAGTTGGGGTTCATGATATTACAGTAGACAGGATTTTGTAACAGACGTGGACCTCTTAAAAGTCTGTAAGCTACAGAAGAGTGAGTCGCGCATTAGGTGTGCATGGCATGCCATCCAGCAGAGTTTGCTTTCATAAGGATACTGACATTACTTAAAGATATGAAGAGTCTGTAGATTCAGGTCAATGACCTCCAAGTGGCCAGTAGGGCTGAGGCAGGGTCAGCCACATGTCAAGAATACATGATGTAGACTCTGATGTTCGAACAATGAATACCATTCAATCAGGTGGGATTGCAATGTTATGAGCACTATACCGGGGAAAACACATACCATATATATACTGTCTGGATGCAAGGAGCTCCATACATGCTTCTTTCACTAATGCATGCAAGGGGACTGACTGGCCAGCACATACGTTGTGCTACAGAACAACCTCCTGGAAATGTGCAGGTCACCGTCGTAATTAAGGTGACCAATGCATTTCTCAAAGTAATGCAGATAAAAAATGCATTGTCTGCATATTTTCTGTTTGCATTACATTTTTTTAATTCAGCATTTTTTTTTTAAATAAACGATTATCATGTTTGTCAGATTCAAACATGGACTTAATTTTGTTTTTAATATCAACGAAACAGCCATGTGGAAAACATCATTCATTGAGATATTTTGCTTTTTTGATCTTTCCTGGCAGGAAATGTTCTGCACTTCTGAGCTATTCCATTAATGTTATACTTTGTTTGCTTTGAATACATGCTGGCGAGAAAAGGTCTGACCTCCCCAAATGAGTGCTTACAGCAATATTTCATCAGCATGAATGGCCATAAATTTAACCCAAATCTGTGATCCGAATCTCTTAGAGGTTCAACTAAAACCGAATCACCTGAATCTAGGGAAGCTCTGGGGTTTCAGGGTACAGACACATGCATTTGCTCTGGCTAAGTGCCTACTGTTACTCGAGGAATTACTGTGTGCAGAACAAATGCCTGCACACATGACACCAGTTGTGTCCTCATCAATACAAATGGCCACATATAATGAGAAGAGTTCCTGAGGTATCTATGAAATATTTGTCTTTGTATTAAAGCGTCATATGGAGACTCATGTATTAATGGTGCATGTTTCTTCAACAGTTTCCTCCTCCTTATTTGGTGTTTATTTTGTGATTTCTGGTTTCTGTTCCACAGAATAGCATTCCACTGTATTTGCATTTGTCTTTGATATTTGTAATCTCGACCGAGACGCAGAACATATTTTGCCAAAATATGAGACTGCAAGTTATCTCTGGTTGATTTTTTTCACAACGATAGACTGAAAGTGTAACGAAAGGCACCTCTCCATTCCATTGACTGTTAATTGGTTGCGATGCTCACCTCCAAAAAGCGAGCACACATGAGTACTGGACTTACCTCTTCTAATGTTTTTTCAATTAGCTTTGTATTTTATTTATTGTGTTGCTTTTGTTTACCCACTGACAAATGTAGCAAAGGAATACACAGTGAATATGAGGATAAAAGCTTATGCTTGCTTGGGGAAGGAATTTGCCTCAAGGCTTGGTGGCCAAGTCAATCTACCAGCGCATGCACAACAAAATGTGATCATTGAAAATAGTCCACCCATGTTCCAAAGTGCACAGATTGAGAGCCCATTGACATTGAACACCAACATGGATGTTGAGATTGGTACCACCAGCAGAGTGCTTGATCCCACGATTGGCCCATTGCAATGTGTTTGCGTCTTTTCACATTTGCCAATTCTGTGTACCCATGATCACAAATGTCAGTAGGCCCTTAGTAATGTGCCACGCGTCTATGGCTGTATTTAAGACAATACTTCATGGGGACACCTGATGAATGCCCATATCAAGGGCATCTGCATTAAATGGTGTTTGCCCCATATTCATCTTTCAAGGAATAATGAAAATAGTCGACATCTAGAAGCATATTGTCTGTGGTGCTCTGGTCGCACATGCACAAAGGTGTTATCACTAGAACAACCAAAAACTAAGTAGATTGGAGGGCAATAATCCAAAAACATGGTCTTCATTGAATACTGACTCTGCCTGATATGCCATACAATGTAATCTGCAACACTGATCAAATTAAACTAATGGTATCCGTTGTGTTACCAAAAGAAGTTACTTCAAATAATTTACTTTAAATTCATTCCTTTAACAAAAAAATCTCATTGCATTACATAGAGGGTAAGGGGTTAAAAGTGGTGGGGAGGGGATTGGGGGTAGGTGTACTGGTATAGGGAAAGATTTTTGATGGAATTACTTTGTGGTATTTTACTTGGAAGTAATTCCTGTCAGTAAAACAACATGGAGCCTAAACTAATATATGATCTTGTAACAATTTACTCCATGTACTGTATCAGTTTACGGTGCGTATTCCATTTTGGTGTTGGTTTGTGGGAAGGGTATTTTGTTGGGAGAAACAGGGCTAGTGTGTCTGTTAGTCATTCATCGATCATCAAGGTGTCATGAGGGCTGGTGGATTGGACAGAATAAGGATAACTCTAAAGAGTGCAGGTGTTCACCTAAAATAAGTCTCTGGAAAAACATAGACAGTGAACCCCAAGACCTGGGGCCCTTTAAGACGAGGTAGCCATACATAGAGATGGATCGGGGTGCAGAACTTACTCCTACAACAATAATCAAACCGACTCAGGAAGTTGGTACTGTTTCATTTGCAATTATCTAAAACAGGGAGTACAGTGGACATCAACAGACATCGCACAAGAAATCTTAAGAAATATTCATCATTGACGTCACACTACGTGGAAAACTACTAAAACCTATTTGGGGATGTAATATGCAGGGAACATCTAGGTATACGTTCCATCCTGACGGGGTTTGTGATTGGGTCTCTAACATCAGGTGGGCAACTAAGCTCTCCTCTAGTGCAAGTCATCGTCATTGTCACAAAATACACAATGATCTATTGGCTTCACAAACGATAGTACTCTTTGATACATGGCCCTGTACAATCGGTTGGCACACTTGTACCCTTATGGAATATTCCACTTGCTAGCAGCATGCAAGCTGGTTACCCCAGGTGCTGGGAGAGTTAGCTTTGGCCATGCCTCCTCACCCAATTTGCAGTAAGGGATTTCAATCAGGCACACACCCAAGTCTCACCTAGTATGTAGTGTGCAAATGAAACCCTTATTTTATTTTTGTCTATAAGTTCAATATTCTGAATGATATATCACTTATATCACACACTTCTCAAAATACCACCCAGGTCACACTGAACCAGGAATCAGGCTAGTTACTAAACACTTTAAAGATGTATGTATTTATGTAATATTAAATCCCACATAGGTTTAATATAGATATATATGGGGCAGCAATCACCTAAAGGGTGACACTACAATTCAGAAGGATAAGCAAAGCAATTGGATTCACTTAAAAAGGAGGCAAAATCGAAAACACAGGGAAAAAGAACAGTTTGTTTTACACACAGATAACGTTTAGGTTAATATTCCCCCTGCAAATGTTGTTTAAATACAATTGAGCAGTCCTACACCAATGTGAGTAATTAGCAGGTTTTCAGGAATGAATCACAATGTCTAGAGTTATAGGCAATCTTCCCTCCCTAAAAAAGAGAGGAAACCCGTTTTGGCAAATGACACTTGTAAACTTTCAGATGAAAAATGGCTTTGTGAAAGACTGCAAAAAGGTGCAAAAATGCTTAAATGGAGACAGGTTATAAAGAAAGCAACGCTAATCATGTCCTAACATACATAAGCTATAATATAAACAACAATACACACTTGAGATGGAAAAAGCACTTTGAAATGGGGAAATGTAGCTAAGGATGTTAGGTATCAGTGAGAGTTGAAATTTCGTTTCTATCTTTAAAACTGAAGGAGTTATAAAGGTTTTAGTGAGAGGCATTTTTGTAAAATAGGCGCGAAATTGAAAACAGAAATGCTCTTTTGAAAATGAAAGATGGGTTTGATTGCACTATATTATGACTATGAAAAAGAGAATGCCACAGATTGATCTTACAGTCACGTGATCAGTGTAACCTGTCCTGTTGTGGATACTCTACTTCTTCCTGGGATTTACTTTAGTTATTCAGAATCACTATGCAGTTATGGTTTTGGAGCACAGGTAAGACAATTAGCGCAAGAAGGATTCTCACACTACTGGAGTTCTGAATTAAAGATGGGATGGGTTGAGATAGGGATAATACATTGCAGATATACTAAGGGTCACTGTTCTTCCTCTTAATAATTACAGAAGAAGTTATTAAATTGGACCGTCAGCTCTGCTCAATTAATTGGATCTGGTCTACTGGCAGCAAGGCACCTCTAGCGGGATTGGATCAGCAAGGTGGTTCTGGTCAACTGGACTACATCTCAGCCTGGATTTGGAAGGGCCCCTTCTGGTTACTGGACACGGTAGATAGCAGGATGCAAGTTTTCTTTATTTATTTACAAGATTTACTTTAGTTATTCAGAATCACTATGCAGTTATGGTTTTGGAGCACAGGTAAGACAATTAGCGCAAGAAGGATTCTCACACTACTGGAGTTCTGAATTAAAGATGGGATGGGTTGAGATAGGGATAATACATTGCAGATATACTAAGGGTCACTGTTCTTCCTCTTAATAATTACAGAAGACGTTATTAAATTGGACCGTCAGCTCTGCTCAATTAATTGGATCTGGTCTACCGGCAGCAAGGCACCTCTAGCGGGATTGGATCAGCAAGGTGGTTCTGGTCAACTGGACTACATCTCAGCCTGGATTTGGAAGGGCCCCTTCTGGTTACTGGACACGGTAGATAGCAGGATGCAAGTTTTCAGCAGGCAAGCCTTAGTGGTAGCAAGCCAAGCTGAATCAGAATTAAATCCCTTCAAGTTTGGGATGTTTGCAATTGGGTCAGGCTAGTAATAATTTTGTAATGCTAGAGTCTGGATTCTGCAAAGAAATCTGGATGGTTCAAGAATTCTGGAGTCAGATACAAGTTGAAGAGTTCTTTAATAAGGTGCTGCATGGACATCTGGAAGGGTTTTGGAATCAGTGTGTTCTAGAAGCAGTCTGTCTTTTATGTAGTGAAACTTCTTTATTTGTACATCACAAATGCCATCCCCCAGTTTATGGTGTGGGCAGAACTTCAAAACACACCCCCTTGTCTGTGAGTGGATACTGGCGTGTGCTATGTCCTGGTTGGCAGTCTAAACAGAGCTGTCATCTTATGACAGGATTTAGGAACTCGCATCTGGATTTTTACACAAAACATACTTTTAAACAAATGTACATTTCTACCATTATGTACCCTCATAAAATTGTCCACATATACTTTATACTCGATTATCTACATTTACACCCCCTTCCCATCTTTGTGAGAGCTGTATTGGATATTCTATGGATTTTTATCAATTTTACACACAACACTTTGGATTAATCATTTCTAATTTGATATATCTCTGGGTGCTGATCAGGGGATCATGTACATACAATTTAAAGCTTGCAACATTTATAGTTTTGCCACAATCAGTGTTTTAGTGTATCTTTGGTCCCTTATGTAGTACAAACCCCTAATGTCTGGCATGAGTTGAGATTTATAAGTTTGTATTTTTCACGTGTCTGCTTATTTTGGCTGTCCTGTTAAATGTAATAAAGTTCTGAAGCAAAAACAAGTAATTTCCATTCAAAATCCAGACCTGGATTTTTTTCTTACTTTCAAAGTGAGAAAATGGCCAATCCTTTGAAGTTCACTGAGAAACTTCCTCCACATCCAGCCCCTCCTTTAGGAAGGTGGGTGTCCAAGCCTTCCTTTATCCTTGGGTCAGCTAGGAGACAAATGTCTGAGGCTTTCTTTGTTTTCATTATGCGGGAACCATTAACAGCCACTAGCCTTCCTGTTCTCAAAAAAATG
This sequence comes from Ambystoma mexicanum, assembly GCF_040938575.1. Taxonomy (NCBI): domain Eukaryota; kingdom Metazoa; phylum Chordata; class Amphibia; order Caudata; family Ambystomatidae; genus Ambystoma; species Ambystoma mexicanum. The sequence goes on along the minus strand of NC_090937.1, from coordinate 1,272,842,338 downwards.
TCAAGCAGAGATATCAGTTTTCCTAGGCCAGGCTATCAGATCAGACTTGCATAGTGGATTGGTCCCAGACTGGGCCCTTTAACATGAAAGTTTTTTTTTTCATTTCCCATATAAAATATAAGCACAGTTTATAAAGAATTTAAACATTTTAAAAGAATTAGTCCTTCACCAACGTAGGTGATTTTTGCCATTTTAATCAGGAAATAGAAACACTTCTAAACAGGGTTTGACAGCTAATTTTCTGATGTAGCTGTCAGTCAGTGAGGCCTGGATTCCACTGACTGCCTGGGTAATCCATGATTTCAGCACATTTTCCTTTCAATAATTCGCTGGGGAAAATGACTGAATTTAGCACCAAAACAGCACTTTGAAGGTTGCCATTGATTAGGAAGCTGAATTTAAGAGCATTTTCAGATTTTAGCCCTTCTGTGGCCTTGTTTCAAGTGACACATGACAGATGAAAGATGACTGTTTTTACACCAACTTTTGCCTGTGCGTGTGGCAAGCTGTGCAGCTGTTTGGTGGTTTATGCACCATGCACAATTTTTCAGATTTGGCATTCACAGGGTTATTTCCTCAATTTTTGACAGTTTTCTTTCTCCATTGGCAAAGGGGTGCAGTGTGGCGCAGTGGTGTGGATAAATATATTCCACATACCCCAACATCTATCATCACTCCTGCGGTCTGCCATTCAATTAAGGCTTTGAACTTGGCCTTGCAGATGCTCTGTGTGCCTGAGAATAAAAAGGAGTATGGCAAGGTCTGATCTTCTGGTTTTGGTGTAGCTCGACCAAAAGTCTATTTTCATCGGACCATATGACTGGAGACCATGTTTTTGAGATAGTCTTTGCAAATAATCCTATTAAATGATGAACTCTTGACTCCTTCACTGTTTTTTCATACCACCTCAAACAGAAGTGTGTTTCTTTCTCACGTTCATGTAGCCTCTTGACAGACAACCAGGCTCACAGTGCCCTCGACTCTTGGTGCTGGGCCAGCCAGACTTTCTTGAATTCTTTCTTTGCCATTAGCTATTTTCCAACTGCGCCACATTCAAGCCCTTTCCATTCACGGGGTTCAGGTCTTGCTAAAGTGCATTCTGGAACATCCATATTCTATATATTCCTATGTATATACATTGACACATTGATGCTATCTATTCACTACGTAGCCAGCCTCAGGATTACTTCGTCTACTTGTGTTGCAGCATCTGTACAAGTGTAAAATGACTGCATTTTCTTCATCATTTCTTTGCCTGAGCATCTTAATTTCCATCCCAAAATGCTGCTTAACTTCGACACCTCCTATTCAGATCTTATACAATGTCTATGTTCTTTCATCTTTTGTGTCTTTTCCGGGTGTGTCTGTTCTGCTTTTCATGATGTCACCAGTCCTCTTTCTCATCCAATTTCACACTATCATTTCTTCGTGAATGGATGTAGCGTTTTCTCAATGGATACCTTGTTTCTAGAATTCTTTGCGGTACAGGCATCCTAACTGGTACTGCACTTGTCGCAATTCCTGGTTCCCAACATATAGGGAATATGGGGGCAGAGCGTCTGGTAGGGGTATTTGGCTCCTCCACTACAACAGTTTCATTTAAAAGGCACTCATTGTTCGGTGGGACATGCAGATGCTGTGTAGGGCTTCTTCGCCCATTGAACATTATATAGAGCCATGTGGGGTAGAGGCAGCTTGCAGATGCTTAGCTTTTCTATGGACACTGATAAGTGCTTGCAGTCACAGTCTTAGCACTAGAGAAAACAAACATACTGCATTTTAATATCCTTTTAAGTGGAAAGTCATAAGAACCCAACACACATAGAGAGCCTGATTGTATAAAAAGGATTGTAAATGTAGTAGCTAATGCTGTAATGTAATAGGCAACGAGAGGCACACCACATTACAGATCCATTAGCAGAAGGAGAGATAATAGTAGCAAGAGTACCTTTCAGAAGACTATTTGGAACATCTACAACAGCAACTTATGTTAGGCTTCAGCTAGATCACCTCAATTACTGACACACTGCCAAACTCAAAGACTGTTTTTGAGTACACAGCAATAGGGTGTCATGTTTATAGCTGCCGAAAAAAAGATTTAAAAAAAACCCTTTTTATTACTTCATGCACAATCTGAAAAAAAAAGAAATTAGTACCTGACCTTGCAGGGAAATCAGGCCCTGATTGCTTGGCTACAGTTGATTCGGCCGAGATGAGCTATGTGAATAAAGGGTGTCTGAGCCCCTATTTGCTTCATTAGTATCGACCGTATAAATAACATATTACCTTAGGTGGAGACGATCGTAACCTGGTGCCCATTTCATTGAGGGGTACACACATTTGATGAGCGATAGTCCAGCCTCAGACTCTGGTCCCCAATCTATTACGCGGTCTCCGAGGAGGTGCTCAAGCTCACATCCATGGATGTAAAAGAGCATGATAGATGCCTGAATTCCTATGTGATTAAAAGGATGTCTAGTACACACTCACACTGTATGTTTGGCCAGGGACAGATGGTTTAGGTGATTTGAACCCCATCAAATGGAAAGGAGCCAAAAAGTGGCAACATGATAAACATGGTCTCGGGCAGCTGTGTCTAGCATGTATCAAAGAGGCATTGGGGATAAAATACTGCCAGATGCAGCGATACAAAAGCAATAGGTACAAATGTTGCTATACAGTACAGTACACTATAGTTGTATGTTCTGTGCCACTTAAAGAATGTGTTGTATGCCACTTTAGTACAGATTGTATAGCCAGACTGGCTCCAGCTCTGGACTGTTGAATGTGGGCAATGCAAGCTTCACCTTCATCTGTTGTGCCCAGTGAGCCGCTCTAACATGTTCTGTCTGATCAATGGCAGGGAAGCAAGATTTTTCTGTTGTTGTGTCCCATAGTAATTATGATAGATAAACCTAGGGGATACACCTAATTACTGAGTGTCAAGCTCAAGAGTCAAGGTAAGGCAACATGTATTAATATCTGACACAAAAACTCCAAGCATGATTGGAAATCTCATTATCAGACTGCTGATCGAGAAGCCGGTCTTTGGTCCCCCCGCATTCACCTCTCCTGAAATGGTTGCCATGCATTTTGACATGTGAATGCCAAAAAATGAAATCCCTAATAATATTAATATTAGTAATAATAGTAACACAATACTAGTATTACTGCTACTAATAATTATAATAATGATGATACGTATATTTAAATATATAGGATCTTATTAATGCCTGTTTCAAAGGATAACACGCTTCCCATTAAACGCAACATGCTTTTATCCGATGCCCATCTTAAAGGCATCTACACATGACTTAACAACACTCTTTAAACGGCCATCTACTATCTCTAGGCTGACTTTCGCCTGAAACCGCTGTTCAAAAATAGCTTAACTCCACTCCATGGAATTCTTTATTCATGCAGACATGCCTTCCATTTTATCTAATGTTTAGCTTTTCATATAATGTGGCAGAGTTATAAAAATCATATTGTAATTCCACCACCTCGAAGCTTCTTTTTCCTGACCCAGTTTTTGAGACTTCCACCTGAGGCAGGTGATGCGTCCATTTTATGTTTGCTGTGTCTGTGGCGTATTGATTTTGGCACAGGCTACTAAATCTATGCACTTCAGACTGTACGTACTTCCTTTACCAGTAAACCTTGAGTCTCGAGACCCTGCAGTTTTGTTTGGGTCTACGGGTAGCGAAGGGGAGTGTGGCGGGGGAGGGGGCCATTCTCGGTGTTTTATTTTAGAAGTGTTTAGGTCATTCTCCCCACAAGAAGAGGACATGCCTCGCCTCAAAATCGTTCTCCCCTGGCTTCACTGCTTGATTTATAGTTTGTGTGGCCCCGAATTCTAGTCCATGTGTAAAAATGCAATTAATGTATTAGAAACTTAGTAATCATTAAAGCCGTATCGCTGACCTTAAACGATACAATGGACCTTTTCATTGTAGAAATATAGACGTTAAATAATAAACATACCCAGATTAAATATTATTTCCCAAATATGTCACCTTATTATACTTGAAAAGCCTGAGTGACACAATGCAGAATGCAAAAAGGCACAAAAGCAACACAACCGGGTACGTGTGTTTTCTCAGGTAAACAGGGGACTCTTGAAGGGTGTTTTATTTGAATTACGGCATACATCCGCACGCCATCATATTGCAGATAGCGATGTCTGACACTTGCACCACCTCACTTAGCATGTCCCTCGTGTGTCTGTGTATGGCATGCTGCGTGCGTACCGGGTGTGTAGAAGAGATCACATTTTTAGGGAAGAAGGTCACGGAATTCAAGGAAGCCGAACTTAAAACTAGACTGATGACTGCAACACAGAGAAGTGACTCTTTGTTGTTATAATGCACACACGATGAATACAACACAATACTTAGAGGGCGACAAGTCCGACCTAAGGCTGACAACATGTTCTGCACCCAGGCCCACCGCCACTCCTCGACCAGTCCTCGACCTGCTCCTCATCGCGGGCCCATCCAGCTTCCTCACCAAACGCTCATTCCAGCTCCCCACTCAAGGGCCACCGCTGCTCCTCACACGATGCACAATCATGCACAACACTGGAGACATTCCCCCACTTCCCACTAGCTTTGAAGCATAGGAGCTAGCTCAACCACTGTTTCAGGTAAATCTGTATTTTAATGTATAATGATATAATCCAAATGTACACAACCACACCAGCAAACTTGCTATGCTTTAATTTTCTTTTGGATGGCGACTTCTTACCCTATAAATAGCTTTCAGTGTGCTTCCTCAAGCTTGGCATTCCACATAATCCGTCTTCGATTTGTAATTCCCTTAACATACATGGCAGCCTATAAATAATGTACATGGTATATACTAGCTGTGACGAAACTACTGACCTGTAATAAGTAAATGACCACGCTTTAATCAGTTATCACAGGTGAGTTGTGACATCACAACGCCTGCTGCATGAGCCAACACAGAGCATAATTCCAGCTGCCGCTGCTTCACTGAATCAAAACCTTGTTTAACTTTCTCATTTCTTTCTGATGAAATAGCTTTCTGTAACCTTTCATTGATACAGAACTGTTTATGATGGTATGTTTATTTCAGGCACTGCTGGGGTTTAACACGGGAAAGACAGACTCTACCTGCATGTTATTCATTTTAAAGCACACATCCTGTTTTAGATGAATGTTATGTTTGCATCTGCAACACATTAGCGGTTGCATATTTGTTTTTCTTTTGATTGTTTAATCCATACAGATTTTACATTGATTATATGTACCAACTACTGGAATATCTCTTGCATTAGATTAGCACGAGGTCAGGTATTAAAGGGGATGACAGTGTTTGGCAATGTATTTAAAGGAAGCTTTTACAGTTTCATAACCTCGTAAAGGCACCCGCCCTTCGGCCTCAAGTCTCTATTTCGTCCCATAATTCCTCAGTTACAGTATCCTCATAACATTCAGTTGCTGCTGTTTTATCCCTTAAATAATGAACTCCTGAGAATGTAGTATTCTGCAGTGTGGTCAAGGGCCCCCTGTGACAGCAAGACATAGTTGGAACTGTGATTGTTCTTGTTTTCTTTGTTGCGTGTGCATAATCATAATGTGAACGGTTGAAATATGGCAAGTGAGATGAACTATTGAGAAGCCATTGAACCAGGTGGTACCGGGTGAAGCGCTATAGCAGGAGCCCAACAAGGTCCAACTAATAACTATGAGAGACCAACGGAGTAGTTTAAAGACGCCTGTTCCACACTCCTATTAAAGCCTTATGGACAATACCAGACAAAAAAAGCAACCAACCGTCCCTCTCCTCTTCAAGCTCTACCCATACTCCCACTCTCGGTCTGTGAACCAAATAAGGACCGAGTCTAAGGTTTTGAAAAACGAATGTAACAAAATACAATTTTATTAAAGAGAAAACACAATATACAATTATCTTAAAATGAAATCAACACATCTTAAAAAAGTGTAAAACAGTGCTCTTTTACTAAAACATCAAATACAAAACCCAACAAGGTCCACCATGAAGCAGAAAGGTTACCTAGACACCTAGTATGCAAAAGAGTAGGCTGACGTAGGAAAGGCACAAGACGGAGAGGAAGAAAGGGGACGCCAGATGCCGTGAACATTTGCAGCCATTGAATGGGAGGACTGTGCAAGCAAGTAGAATGTTGAAAAGAGAAAGGGATGTGAGTGGACCCCAGGCTGCAGCGAGGTTTTCAGACACTGTATATTGGAGAAAAAAAAGCCATGGAACTGAGGGGCATCTAAGACAAAACCACCTAACCTTGTTTAAGGATCGCTATTAGATGACAGATGTCCTGAATGGAACCTGGAAAGAAAGTTCCCAGAGCCATTTGGTGGGGTAAGCAAAGAAAGTAAGGCTTCAGGATCGATTTTAGAGTTATCCTACCTTGACCCATGTTAATTCAAACATGTATGGTAGCTGGCTGTAATCAGGTCGGACATTTCCTATAGCTACTAAGACACTGAATGAGGAACCCTGCATGCTGGAACCTGGAGGCAACATTTTTAAAGCCATTAAGAAGAAGACTAACAGGAGATATTGTAGGGGAAATGAGGCTCTGAATGCCAGCTAGGACAGAATTTCATCAACAACGCACACTCTGATGGCAAGAGGTGTGAGACTCTGATGTGAGAGTCTGATGTTAATCTGGTGTGTGTATGTACTGTGAATTCAACAGAGCAAAAAGAAGAATTTGAACATAGCTATGCATGGTAGCCATATTGTGTGCCCCACCATGGTAGAGCATGCACTAAGTTGCAATGAAGCATACAACTGACAATTAATAACCACTAAACCCTTACCAACTAATCTCTAATCCCTTGCTAATATGTACAGCTCAGTCCAGAGTTCTTTGGTGCAAACTACTGGTGCAGATCATTGGGACAAATTGGCCTAATGCATGAGATGGCAAGCACAGGCTGTTCAATGTCGCTTGGAAAATGCAAGAAATAAACTTGCATAATTAAATCTGTTTTGTGGTGAAGATGTGACAAGATGAAGTGCATGGAATGTGCAAGTTCATGTTGCTCAAAGCAAGCTTTTTCTTCAAAACTTCCAGAGCAGGCAGCCAGTTTAACTTATTGGCATCTGCTACTTTGAATCCCTGTCCAAAGGCTAGACACGTGTTCTTTGGAAGATTCTAGAGGTTTGGTCAGAGGAGGTGGTGTCTAATTGATATGTGACATCAGTCAGGGGCAGGCAATCTTAGACGTTCCATAGGGGATTTACAATAAGGGGCAGGTGGAGAGGGCCCTTAAAAAGGGAAGAGCAGAGAAAGAGAAATAAAAGCAGGTTCTCAGAGGATCTGGCTGTCTGTGCTCACTGTGATTGCTTGCTGGGCTTTCTGCCTTCTGTGTGTGAGCCGGGGGTGAGAGAAGAGAATCCTGCTACAGTGGAGGGTGTACTGAGGGGGAGTCAGCCGAGCTGGGACCAAGGGCAGACTGAAACGATGCTTCGCTGACTTTGCTGGTGTGTATATTTCAAGCATTCCTTAGGTGAGAAAAACGTACAAGTGAGGTGTGTGTTGTAGGATTGCACATAGTGTAATTGTATATCATGGGCAGCTGCAGGCTGGCACAAATGTAGATAGCTATTTTCATGTGATTTTCTTTACCATCCAAGAAACATAACTCAAATATAATAGAAGGCTTTAAGCTGCCAGAAAAAAATGCTATGTTTCAAGGCCATTGGATGAGATGAAGGCTGTGATGATGAGACGGGTCCTGGATGAGTGGCAGGAGAGGTGGGTGAGTGGGGTGAAGGGCAGGTGGATATTCGGTGTTCGTGGGAAAGTGTCGGTGAAGGTGGATGCAGGGAGTTCAGAATGGAGGAGGGGGGAGGAGGTGATGCTGAATCGGTTGAGGATAGGTCATGTGGGGCTGAATGACTGTCTATTTCGAATAGGGAAGCGTGAATCAAGGGACTGTGCGGTGTGTGGGGTGCCTGAAACAGTGGGACATTTTTTGATTAGGTCTGAGAGACATGTTGCAGAGAGAGAATTGATGAGCGTTCGGTTGACTGCGTTGGGTGTGGCTGAGCTGAGTGGGAGGACTTTACTAGGAGGTGATGGAGAGAGGGACAGGAGGAGGAGTAGTGTGATGTTGGATTTTGTGAGGCAGACGGGGAGGTGGGAGGAGTTGTGAGCTTAAATGGAGCTAAATAATAATTAGTGGGTACGGTGCACATCATCCTATAGGATGGGGAAGCGCCTGCGTGGGTCCGCCCATGCCTCTGATAATTAAGAAGAAGCAGAAGAAGAAGATAACAGAGTTTTGAACTGCAAAAACTAAAAGTGTGATTGAAGTTCATTGTGGGTTATCCAGTTACCCAGGGTTAGCCAGACATGGACCCCTTGCTCACTGTGCTTAGAGAGGCACAGCTTCATCTCACTGATGAGGCCCGACTGGCCGAAACACGAGTCTGGGGTTGCTGTTGGTAATCTTGTCCAGAGGAGAATTGCTTAGCATTTCGATGCTGGATTGCCCAAGTGGGTGGGACAAAAACTGATATGCAAATGGTTATTTCTCCTCTGTGAAATGTACAGTGAGCTAAAACATGGTTGCAGACCCTCCCGAGAGGGCACCTTCCCAAATAACAGGTTATTTCGCCATGTACATTCTCGGTAGAGCGGCTCCAGACCTCTTTTTGAATGTTTTGGAACTTGGGGTTTCCCCCTAAATTGCTCAGCCGCGTGCCCCTTGCTCACTGTGCATAGTGAGGCACAGCTTCTCCTCACTGATTTAGCCTGATTGGGCTGAAACACCTGTCTGGGATTGCTGTTGGTACTCTTGTTCAGAGAAGAATTACCTAGCATTTCGGGGCTGGACTGCCCAAGTGGGTGGGACAAAGAAGGATATGCTAATGGATATTTCTCATCTGTGAAAGGTACAGTGAGCTAAAACGTGGCTGCAGACTCCCGAGTGGTTATTTGCCTTTGCTCGGTCTGGGCAGAGGGGCTTCCAGACCTCCATTTGTATGTTTAGGAACTTGGGGTTTCACCCTAAGTAACGTGGACCCCTTGCTTACTGTGCTTAGAGAGCCACAGCTCCAACTCACTGAGGAGGCCAGACTAGGCCAAAACGTGTCTGGGGATGCTGTTGGTACACATGCCAAAGGATAATTACCTAGCATTTTGGTGCTGGACTGCCCAAATGGGTGGGACAAAGACTGATAAGCAAATATATATTTACTCCTCTGTCAAATTTACACTGAGCTTTAGCATGGTTGCAGACACTCCCAAGTAGGCACCTTGCCAAAGAACAGGTTATTTGGCCATGTTATTGCTGAGTAGAGGGGCTACCAGACCGCTATTTGTATGTTTAGGAACTTGGGAATTCGCCCTAAGTTATCCAGTGTTATCCAGATGTGGACCCCTTGCTCAATTTGCTTAGAGAGGCACAGATTCACCTCACTGATGAGGCCCGACTTGGCCATAACACGTGACTGGCGTTGCTGTTTGTTCAGAGGAGAATTACCTAGCATTCCAGTGCTGAACTGCCCAAATGGGTGGGACAAAGACTGATTTGCAAATGGATATTTCTCCTCTAAGAAAAGGTACAGTGAGCTAAAGCGTAGTTGCAGACCCTCCCGAGTGGGAACCTCCCCAAAGAAGAGGTTATTTGGCCGTGTTCATTGTTGGTAGAGGGGCTCACAGACCTCTTTTTCTATGTTTATGAACTTGCGGTTTCACCCTAAGTTACCCAGGGTTATCCAGACGTGGACCCTTTGCTCAATGTTCTTAGAGAGCACAGCTTCACCTCACTGATGAGGACCAACTAGGCAAAACACGTGTCTGGGGTTGGTGTTGGTACTCTTGTTCAGAGGAGAATTAGCTAGCATTTCAGTGCTGGACTGCCAAAATGGTTGGGACAAAGGCTGATATGCAAATAAATATTTCTCCTCTCTGAAAGGTACAGTGAGCTAAAAAAAATGGTTGTATACACTCCTGAGGTTGACTTTTGCAAAGACAAGGTTATTTGGACATATTCTTACTCGGTAGAGGGGCTCCCAGGCCTCTTTTTGCATAACATTCCTTTAACAAAGTTTATTTCCCTTAATTTGATAGGTTTTTATTAGTGCAACTTAACCATAATGTCCCTTTAACAAACATTTCTCATTGAATTTCATAGGTTTTAATTACTGCATCTTAACCATAACGTCCCTCTAACAGCATTCTTTTCAGTAAATTATAGGGTGTGTTTGCCGACCTATAGTTAAGTTGAGTTGGAGACATATAGGAACCCCTCAAAATGATCGTAATAACTTTTTTTCTGAGTAACGGTTTAGGCCAAAACTTTGAAAGTGATTAAAAACCTGTGGGGCCCCACAAATGGCAAGGTTTTGTAAAGATTCATTAAACATTTAAAAAAGTTATTAATCATCAACAAAAAAAGAAAAATCAAAAGTGTGGCCTACTTCCCATTCATTTTCCCTTTGACAAACAAGGTATATTTTTGCCAAAACGCACAGCCGAGACCGATGGCTGGATTTGGACCAGGTCGGAAACAACTTGGGCACAAAGTTTTTACTCTCGATCCATGGATGGTTGGGGTTATTCCGTGTAGTAGTTATTTAAATATTTGATGGAGAAGGGGGTGCCCCTTCCCAAAAATAGTTAGTGATATTTAGGGGATTTACCCGAAACCAGGTGTTTTTCAAATTAAACAACCACCATCTTGTTTTTCACTCAATGTGATCGATATCCGCGGCTATAGCCGAGGATATTTGTTAATGAAATGCAGGAAAAAAAGCTATTTGCTTTTGAAAAAGCATGTCACAAAATATGCTAAGTGCCATCAGGCTAGAGGTGGGGGGGCGGCTAGAAGGCACCAAGTAAAATGTTTGAGTTTGAGGGGGTCTAGGGACTGAGTTTGTAAAATGAAGCTTTTGAGAGCCTCGGCTATAGCCATAAACAGCTGACATCTGAAAGAAAACTGCATCACAGAAACAACGTGTGCTGTTGGAGGAAAGGGAAAGGGCAGAGGAGGTGACATGGCCATCTGAAGAGTGGGGAAGCTGGCACAGATGAGAGGGGCAATTGTTTAGATGCTGGGGGGCAGGAAAGTATTTTCTTTTCAGCCGTTTTGCCGATATGCACGGATATATCCGAGGCTATTAAGGACAACAGACAACCACAGATACAAGCAGTCCTGTTCCCGCTGCTATATATTTTGGGGTGTCAGTGTTTCATTTCTTTTTGAAAGTTATTTGTATAGGTATAGTGATGTCGGGTGAAAATCACTGGCCATGGCCAAAGGCCATGGTCAGTGACATGGTAGGTATTTGGGAGTCTTATATATGTTGGCTGTGTGTTTTTAGTCTTTCTTACATGTGAGACTGAGGAGAAAAACAAAAGAAAATTGATTGGAAAAATCAATAGAAAAAGGAGTGTGGACGTGAGTGTGCTGCAGTCTGTACAGGACATTATCCCTCTACAATCTTTCTACCATTGCTACTGATCCTGAAGGAGGACCTTTGGCGCTACATAACCTGACCCAGTCCGCGGAGCAGGCCTCAGAGTGTGGACATGAGTGTGCTGCAGTCTCTGCAGGACATTATCCCTCTACAGTCTTTCTACCATTGCTACTGATCCTGAAGGAGGACCTTTGGAGCTACATAACCTGACCCAGTCCACGCAGCAGGCCACGGAACGTGGACGTGAGTGTGCTGCAGTCTGTGCAGGACATTATCCCTCTACAGTCTTTCTACCATTGCTACTGATACTGAAGGAGGACCTTGGGAGCTTCATAACCTAATCCAGTCTGCGCGAGCAGGCTGCAGAGTGTGGACGTTAGTGTGCTGCAGTCTGTGCAGGACATTATCCCTCTACAGACTTTCTACCATTGCTACTGATCCTGAAGAAGGACCTTTGGAACTACATAACCTGACCCAGTCCGCGGAGCAGTCCACGGAGTGTGGACATGAGTGTGCTGCAGTCTGTGAAGTCCATGCACGTCTGTGCTCGTCGGCTCAGTAATCTACAGCTACTTTGATGCTGCTAAAACTCACAGAGAAAGGTAAGCGGTAGCCCTTAAAACTGCATTTAACCCTTGGATCATGCTATCAAATCCGACTTAATTTACACCTTATCATCATATGTATCGCAAGAAAGCAATATAACCTATTGACAATGCAGCAACACAGTAGCACCTACGTCTGATCTAAGTAAGGAGTGCTGCCGGAGACTGTAGGCTTCCTCGCCTTTGATCCAGCTTTGCTTCATACTATTGCCGGTGGAGACTGCGGGCTACAAAGTATTTGATTCACCCACCCGACCCGATGAGGTGTGTTATTTTATGCATGCTACTTGTGAGTTGAATGAACTTCACGCAATCAAGTCGAGCTTACCTTGAACCGCCAGTGAAGACGCAATCTCCCAGCTTCACCCCCCCACCCGGTGGGTCGATCATCCGAGCGCTTCTTTTCGTTGCCCTCCATTGTGCCACACGGTCTGCCTGAGAGAGGCCGAGAGAGCTGATTCAGGGATGGTGCGTGGCTGTGTGCTCGAACTGTGGGTGGCCCTGCTCCCTAGACCCAGAAGCAGGCCGCACACCAATTAAAGCAAACATAAACCTAATCTGATAATATAAACCAACTACTTAAGCTGGTTACGAGAATTCCAAGCGGATAAAGCAATTGAAAAAAACATCACATTTTTTACTGGAATAAAACAAACCCAAACAAATGTGTGGATCCCTCGAGTGACACCTACTGTGAATAACAAGAAATGTTTACATCGAACCAGATGTGTCGCTTTGACCTCATAGACCATTCCAAGTCTTGATAACCAGGAAAGTTAACATCAACTAGATTCACCACATTGCGATCCGGAAGTTCAAAGAAAGATGGCTCCCACTCGAACATGGCTGCGCACAAAGACACTATGTACCCCAGAAACCTCTCTACTAAAGTCATCAGAAAATGACAAAAATTAAAGTGTACTGGACCATTTACTAAGGCAGGGCCTGGATGACTCAGCCAACATGATACTAACTCACAGACAACAGAATGATCACTCACAAGCTTTGACCCAAACCCAAGTTGGCAAGCAAATCCCTGCATTAAAAGAAAGTGCTAATAGTCCAACAACACCTAAAACAGCCGCTCCAAGCACGCCGCCCCAATGACCAGATTGTGGATAGACTGTGAACGGTGGCCCTCGGACCACCCGACTGAACACGTGAGTACCGGTCACAAGACTTCAAGGGGAGTAATTAGGGTTTGGGAGAAGTGGGTAAAATAAAAGAGGGCAAAGTTAGTGTCTGTGTGAATGTTACTGAGGCTTTTTCTTATCTATCCTTTATATGGCCATTTGGTTTTGTAGAGAAAACAAAAAAGAGGTAAAGAGGTACAAGGGATTCTAGCCCAAAGGGGGTAGAAGGCGGCACCGTGTAGCATTGTCTCGTCCAGTGCAGGTAAAATAAGTGAAGAGAAAGAGAAACCAGTAGGAGTCTCATATATTTAGTAGACTCGGAGTAGTAATTTAGAATATTCTTTTTCCGTGTGAGCAGAACTGCTGAGGTAGATTGAGGGGGCTTAGAAGTGAGGAGTGTATGAGAAAGCAAAGTTGAGGAGTATAAACCACGTCTGGTTGAGCAAAAAGCATGTGCTGCAAACTCTTATCTCAGAACAGGTTATCATGCCATGTTCTTTCTAGAGAGGAGCGCCTGCTACCTTTTTTGAAATATTTGAAAGGAACTTTGGGTTGGTCACCCTGAGTTACCTGGGGGCAACCAGACGTGGACTCCCTGCTCACTGTGCTCAGAGAGACAAAGCTTCACCTCACTGATGAGGCCCAACAAGGCTGAAACATATGTATGGGGTTATTTTGGTACTCTTGTTCAGAGAGGAATTGCCATAGCAATTCGGTGCTGGACTGCCCATGTGGGCGGGACAAAGACTGATATGCAAATGGATATTTCCCATCTGTGAAAGGCACAGTGAGCAAAAAGCGTGTGCTGCAAACTCTCATCTCAGAACAGGTTATCATGCCACGTTCTTTCTAGAGAGGAGCGCCTGCTACCTTTTTTGAAATATTTGAAAGGAACTTGGGGTTGGTCACCCTGAGTTACCTGGGGGCAACCAGACGTGGACTCCCTGATCACTGTGCTCAGAGAGAAAAAGCTTCACCTCACTGATGAGGCCCAACAAGGCTGAAACACGTGTATGGGGTTGCTTTTGGTACTCTTGTTCAGAGAGGAATTGCCATAGCATTTCGGTGCTGGACTGCCCATGTGGGCGGGACAAAGACTGATATGCAAATGGATATTTACCATCTGTGAAAGGTACAGTGAGCAAAATGCGTGTGCTGCAAACTCTCATCTCAGAACAGGTTATCATGCCATGTTCGTTCTAGAGAGGAGCGCCTGCTACCTTTTTTGAAAGATTTAGACAGACAGCTTGCACATGCACAATTGGAGATACCACGGTTACGAGCCTTGTACGACAAGAACCAGATGTTGCCATGGGGAGGGGAAGTACCACCATTAACGTTGGTCAACCTCATACCTCTGCCAAGTGGCGCAGGGTGATCCACACCATCCCCGCCACCTCCGTCGGCGCCAATACCAAAAGGGCAAGAACAAGAGTGACACACAGGTGAATTTCTGTTCCATTTGAACGGCAAACCTGTGAGAATAATACGACCAGCAACCCCGGACAGCCAGAGAGGGGACACGCAGGAAAGAGGGACCAGGAGGAGAAGGTAGAGTTATGGAGTGAATTAGATGAATATGAAGAGGGAGTGGCAACGACGAGATGTCCACTGCCATTCCCATTCGACAAAGAAGATGAAAGGGCTGAACCAAGATGGCAGGGGAGGTTAAGGAAATGAGTAGGAAACATGCTGGTAAGTAAAACAGGAAAGGGATTGGTAAGTAAGAAAGGGGGAAAAACAAAGCTGCAAATGCCCCTAATACACAAAGCAGGAGGGAGGCCCCACTACATAACTTGGGCACAGATGGATAAGAATAACCTGTTGAAACTTCTCCCTCCACTTTCCGGTGGGGCGGGGAAAGGGATGCATGCATTTGAACAGAACACAGCAGGGGTACCATTGGCCATTGGGGATGTGAAAAGTTTGCTGGTGTCCGCTGTTGGTGATCAAGCAGACGCAGTGTGGTGAAGGTGGGGTTCCCGGGAGTGACAATGAGTTGTGACCCCATTTAACAACGTTAGAGCACAAGTATGGGATGCATTGTGGAGAACATTTCCAAATATTCCAGATTTACACCTGGTGATGCAGTGCAATATGGGAGAGGAGGAGGAGCCTGTGCAATTCATCCTCCGGGGGCAAGACCTGTGGAGGAGCGAAACGGGTACGGCGTGGGACCAATCTACCACCTTGTTCCACTTTATAATCAAAAAAGGGCTCCCAAAGTAGGTACAGAAGGCCTTGGATAAAATAGCTGGGATAGAAGCCAAGGACTGGCCCGAGATTCAGAGCATAATTGTGCACCAGTGTAGGAGGATCAAGGAAAGAGAAAAAGAGATAGCACAGCAAAGGTTGGCAGACGAAGCAAAGCTAGTACAAAATAAATGAGTGAAGGTCGCAGCACTGAATGCCGCAACATCAACTGACAGGAACGGCGAAGGAGAAGAGGGAGCGGGAAACGCACCAGCCAGAATGGCCGCAACATGGGCTGCAAGTGGGCAGGAGCAGTGGGATGGAGAGGAACAGTACAGAGGGCCCCAATGGCAAGGGAGGCCAGCAAGAGGACAAGGTGGGTACAGAGGACCAAGAGGGGGATTCAGAGGAATGGGAAATAGAGGATTTGGAGGGCCTGGGATGAGGGCAGGACAACAAGGGTCATGTAGGAACTGCAGAAGGTGGGGGCATTATTCAACGGAATGCCGGATGTGACCTATGGGATATTATCGAGGAAAGCCCCCTCTCGGAAATGAACAACAGTATGGCCACCCACACCCAGGCAGTACCTATGGGTAGCAGGAGTGAGTGGGAGCTGCGGCGTGAGTGGGAGCTGCGACCTCTGCGACACTGGTAAAACCCTCCTGGGCCTCCATCTTAACTTAGTTGTGCCTCTGGTGGCCCCCTGCACCCGGCTCACTGCTCGTTCGCAGCTGTATTTTTCCCATTGTTTTGTCCTGCCCGCCTCCCCTCCTTGTCTGCCCGCCCACCCCCCCTGATTGGCTGCCCCCACTTCCTGGTGCCTGGTGTGCTTAATTCCTGCACCCCCCTCTCGCCATTTCCATCTCGGCGTGAGCGGGAGCTGCAGTCTCTGCAACACTGGTAAGACCCTCCTGGGCCTCCATCTTAACTTAGTTGTGCCTCTGGTGGCCCCTACCCCGGCTCACTGCTCGTTCGCAGCTGTATTTTTCCCGTTGTTTTATCCCGCCCGCCTCCCCTCCTTGTCTGCCCGCCCACCCCCTCCCTGATTGGCTGCTCCCTGCCATACCTAAGGCATCCCTTGGAAGCCCCCTGCCCGGCAGCCCCTCGGCTAAGGGCCACTAGGCAAAGGGCGGCTCTAGATTGGCGGCTCCCTGAAATGTCTGCAGGTATCTGCAGGGGAAGCTAGCTGCCAGTAACCTTCCTGCGGGGCGCCCTGCCTATCCCTCCTTTTCACCTGCAGGCGTTTCCCCCCATGTGTCTTTTTATGTGAATGTCTAAGTACAAAAATTGCTTGTGAAACCTAGGCATTTTTCCCTCTAGTTAGGATTCTCAAACTTAGGTGGTGTTAACTTTGACTGTCTGAGTACAAAAAATTGCTGTGAAACCTAGGCCTTTTTCCCTCTATTTAGGATTCTCAAACTTAGGTGGTGTTAACTTTGACTCTCTGAGTACAAATAATTGCTGTGAACCCTAGGCCTTTTTCCCTCTATTCAGGATTCTCAAACTTAGGTGGTGTTAACTTTGACTGTCGGAGTACAAAAATTGCTTGTGAAACCTAGGCCTTTTTCCCTCTATTCAGGATTCTCAACCTTAGGTGGTGTTAACTTTGACTGTCTGAGTACTAAAATTGCTTGTGAAACCTAGGCCTTTTTTCCCTCTATTCAGGATACTCAAACTTAGGTGGTGTTTAACTTTGACTGTTTTAGTAAAATTTGTGTGTGAACCTAGGCCTTTCTCCCTCTATTTAGGATTCTCAAACTTGTGTCTCCCTCCTGTCTTCATGTCCTTTTTGTGAGCTCTTTAAGCCTGAGTGTTGTCTTGTCCCTTTGCTCTTGTTGCCTACCTCCCGCTATCCTGTCTGCCTGCTCTACCTGTCCCTTCTAGTATCTCCCCCTCTCCCTTCCACCTCTCCCGCCTACTCTATGGTGCTCTCTATCTTGCCTATCTTCTCTAACTGCTTCTCCATTGACTATCCTGCTCTCCTCACTAAATCTGGTAGGAAAAAGTTTAAAAAGGACATCCTGGTCTCCAACCCAGGCCTCCCTGTCGCTGACACCTACACTAGTGCCTCCTCCAAGGAAACTCTCACTGACATCCTCTTTTTCGTGCCTTCACCTGACCTATCCACCCTTCATATGGTCTCTGTGCTCTCTCCTTTCTCCTCCTCTCCCATTAATGGTGGCACCCATTGGGATGTCCCCTTGGCCTCCTTCCACTCATCTATGGCCATCATTAATGTCAACTCTAATGAGACTGTCTTGGTCCAAGGCACTCAGGCCAACCTTCACCTCTTTGATAGACGCTTCCCGCGCCTCATCAACTTCCTTTCCTCTCCTGCTGTCCCCCTCCCTCCTTGCCCCCTCTCTTGCTCCTTCACCTCCGCAGGGCATACCTCTGATCTGTACCCCCCCCGGAAGTCCTTCAAGGATGGCAACCTTCTCCACATAGCCACTCTTAACTCTCGCTCTGCCGTCAAACATTCCTCTGATATCTGTCACCTTCTGGAGGAACTGGGTCTTGATGTCCTTGGTCTCACTGAGACATGGTTCACGGCCAGCTCTGTCACCAGCTTTGACACACTCCTACCTGACAGTTACAAGATCCTCTCCGTGCCCAGGCCCAACCGTGCCTGGGGGGTGTTGCCCTTATCTTCCCTGAGTGGATTCCTGCCACTGTCACTCCTACGCAGACCTACTCCTCTTTTGAATGACTTGACTGCCAACTCTCTCTCTCTCCTAGCCATTCCCTTACCGTGGCTACTATCTATCGGCCACCTGGTCAAACTTCCTCCTTCCTCTCCGAGTGGGCGGACCTCTCCTCGTCACTCCTGCCCTCTACCACTCAACTCCTCTTTCTTGGAGACTTCAGTATCCACCTGGATTCCTCCTGTCCCCCCTCTGGACTCTTTCACGACCTCTGCGACTCTCTCTCACTCTCTATTCTCCTGTCTGGGCCGACTCATTCTGCAGGGCACACTCTTGATGCTCTGATCTCCTCTGACTTTCCCCTCTCTGTCCCTCTCTCCACTCCTCTCTCCTGGAGTGATCACTTTCTCCTATCCTCCCACCTCACCCTCCCTACCCCTCAGGCAAAGCCACCTTCGTCACTGCCACCCTCCTTCTCGGTCATCCGACACTTGAAGCTTGTGTCAGTTGAGGCTTTCGCTGCCACCTTCTCACCTTCCCCTCCCCCTTCGGCTGACTCCCACCCTGACACAGCCCTCTCCACTCTCCACTCTGCTATATCTGATACCCTTTATGTCCTGCCCCTGTCATGAGAATCTGCCTGAAGCCCAAAGCCAAATGTAACTTCTGGTATGACTCAGATTTCGTCACCCTAAAACGCAATTGCAGGGTGGCAGAGAGGAAATGGCATGCTTCATGTTCATCCTCTGACAAACTGGCCTGCCGCCTGCTCCAAAGGAAATACAGGCTCTCCGTTCTCACCAGGAAGAGAGCCCTTATCCAAGCCTGCATATCGGCTGCATCTAACAATTCGGCCGAACTCTTTAAAACCTGAAAGGAGCTGGCCACCCCTGCTGCAGTCTCAACCTCCCCTGTCCCCTTCCAGGCCCTCTGCACGCCACTGGCCTCTCACTTCATTTAAAAAACCCAGGACATCCTGTCCTCACTCTCCTCCTATCACCTCCCCCCCTCTATTCCCTGCTCTTCCTCTGGCCCTTCTGCAGCCACCCCTCCTCCCTCCTTCTCTGCCTTTCCCCTTTTTTCTGCTGATGAGTTTTCCAGACAATCAGTCTGGCTTCAGAGCTGCCAGAAGCACGGAAACTGCTCTCCTGAACATCCGTGAGGACCTGCTCTCGAACCTTGACTCTAACACTTCATGTGTTCTCATTTTCCTCGATCTCTCTTCTGCCTTTGATACTGACAACCATGCCATCCTGCTCAACCGTCTCCGTGATAACCTGGGTATCACTGGTCAGGCTCTGGCGTGGCTGACCTCTTTCCTCTCCAATCGACCCTCCAATCGACCCTCTCTAGGGTCCTTCCTCTCTGACATCTTTTTCTCTACCTGTGGTGTCCCCCAGGGATCTAATCTCTCTCCCTGGCTGTTCAACCAGTATCTGGCACTCCTTGCCCACCGCATTGCCACTGTCTGCCCCAATTTCCAGTGCTATGCGGTTGATACCCAGCTCATTTTCAGGCTACCCTTGGCCTCCTCTTCTCCTTCCCTCATCTCTGACTGTCTCTCTGCTATCCAGGAATGGTGTGCCGCCAATGACCTCTGCCTTAATGCCAGTAAGACTGAGATTCTACTCATTGGCACACCCACTCCCTCCTTCCCTGCAGCTCTCTGGCCAGCCTCTCTTGGCCCTCTTCCTGCTCCTACCTGCAAGGCAAAAAACCATGGGGTCATCTTCGACTCCACACTCTCCTTTTCTCCTCACATATCTGATGTCTCCAAGAAGTCACACTTCCAGCTGGACCTTTCCTCTCCTTCCCCCAGAAGCTCACTGTCTCCAGAGCTCTGGTTCTCTCGAAGCTGGACTACTGTATCAGCCTCTATCTAAATCTGCCTGCCTTTACTCTCCGCCCTCTGCAACTCATCCAGAACAGGACTGCGAGACTTGTCATTGGCCTCAAGCCCAGGGACCGTATCTCTCCTGGACTGAAATCGCTACACTGGCTCCCAGTCGCTGCGAGGATTAAGTTCAAAACCCTCTGCATTGTCCACAATGCCTTCTGGGGCCTGGGGCCAAAATACCTTCAACTCTCTCTTCCTAAATATCTTCCTTCTCAAGCTCTTTGCTCACCCGCCTCCAACTCCCTCAGGGTCAGCCACTTCTCCAAGCAATGAGTTGGTAGTAGATGTTTCTCCGCAGCAGGGGCCTCCCTCTGGAACAGCCTTCCTGCCTCCCTGAAACTTGAGTAGAACCATCTCGGGTTCCGGAAGCACCTCAAAACCTTCCTCTTTGCTTCTGCTTTCTCTCCACCTCTCCCCTGCTAATTACTGAAACTGCACTGAATCTGCAACTGGGCTACTCACCGTTCTCGGTCCTTGGCCCAGCCACTGTCCCCTGCACTGCCTCCCTGGCAACCCCTGCACTCGGGACTGTCTCTGTATCCCTACAGCCCCCCTCCCAGCACTTGTCTGCACTTACCTTGCACTTGCCACCAGCAGGCCCTTATTATTTATCTTGTATTCTACCAACCCTGTACTGCACTTTTCCCTTCTCCCTTTCCCCTTGCACTTTCCCTTCCCCTCCACCCTTGCACTTACGCGATCTGAATGACATCTGGCCTAGTAGGATCGTTGTCCGTCCCCCCGTTTTCCCCCCTCCCTGACTCGTTGTGCCTTGAAACACTTGT
The DNA here is from genome assembly GCF_040938575.1 of Ambystoma mexicanum. Taxonomy (NCBI): domain Eukaryota; kingdom Metazoa; phylum Chordata; class Amphibia; order Caudata; family Ambystomatidae; genus Ambystoma; species Ambystoma mexicanum. The sequence goes on along the minus strand of NC_090937.1, from coordinate 1,272,821,638 downwards.
GTATATCATATCATACCAATGGGAGGTGGTGAGCAGAACAAGCAATATTATAATGAGCCCCAAATGCAACAAAGGCAACAGTACCAGCAACAACCACAGCAAAGGGCTATGCAACAACAAATGGCAAGACAAAATACTGTAGGAAATGCAAACAATAACATTTTTGCCACATCCGCTAATGGCTCACCGGCACCTTTTCGCGGTGCAGCAGTAGTGGGAGATAACGTCTTCTCGGTTCCAGGAACGGAGACATATGCTGAGTAGGACAGCCCACAGAAAGCACTTGCGTGTCCAATCCTATCCACTAACCTACGTGCAGAAGAAGAACCACTAGTGGGAGCAGAGAAAGGCAACAAACAGTTCATCTTTATGGTAGACTCGGGAGCAGAAAAATCATGCCTCATGGAAGGCCGGTTCCCGCTCTCGGGAAGAAATTTGGAAATGCAAGGGTTCTCTGGGGAAATTTTAAAAGTTCCTTACACAAAAGATCTTGATATAACAGTGGGGGAAAAACAGTGCACACACCTCTACTGTACCACGAAGACGCGACAATACATTTGCTGGGAAGAGACCTTCTGAGTAAGTTAAACATGACCATCTCCTTTGCTGAACGGGCGATAGTTTGTTCCACCCCAGGAGTGTGCCCTGTACGGGCGATGCTGATGATCAGCACAATGACAAATGAAGTTGCAGTAAGAGGGATGCCCATTGACATGGATATGTTCATTTATGGTATCAAGGTGATAGCACGGGTGGTGCAGGAGATAACAAGAAAAGAGTGGAAGGTACCCTCAGATTTTGTCTTCCGCCCAATTGCGAATACAGATATTGTACCAGGAACTATTTTGTCTATTGACTTAGAGGGGGTACAGGTCTCGAGCAAAAGTATTTCCGTAATAGGACTGGACACACATGGGTGCGAATAGAGAACAGTACTGTGCATAGACCCAAACATAATGTTGCGTGACCTAACTGATGAAGAATTGTTCACTGACAGTGAGAGTGACGGGGAAATAATAGTGGAGATAACTATAAGATTGCAATATCATGATCTAGCACAGGGAAATACACAATCCGCTTATGACTAGTGTTAATGTGCCGCCCACCATATTTGAGAAAGACATGGAGAAGGTGGTTCCAGAAATATGGACCACAGGCCCCCTTGATGTAGGGTTATTACACGAAGTTACACTCATCAAAATAAAATTAAAACCAGGAACCATACTTCCCTGTGTAAAACAGTACCCACTTTCCAAGGAAGCAGAGGAAGGAATACAAGGAACAATAAATGCCTTGTTACAACAAGGGATAATGGTACCATCCAATTCACCATGTAATACGGCAATTTTTCCAATCAAAAAAGTGAAGGGCTGGGCTTGGAGGATGATCCAGGACTTACGCCCACTTAATGATGTCATACAGAAAGAATTCCTATTAGTTCCTAATCCAGCATCAATATTGTGTAGCATACCCAAAGATGCCACATGTTTCACAGTAGTGGATTTGAAAAACGCATTCTTCTCAATTCCGATTGACCCAAGCTTGCAGTACCTCACAGCGTTCACGCTAGGGAGGAGTAGATATGAACATTGCAGACTACCGCAGGGATATTGTGAAAGCCCCAGCATTTTTAATAGGATTTTGCATGAAGATCTCAGAAACATTGATGAAGAAAGCACGAGGTGATTTACTTGTCTGCAGCAAGAATTTTTTGGCCACAAAAGGGTACAAGGTAGACAAAGGCAAACTGCAATACTGCCTAGCAGAGGTGATCTACTTTGGACAGCTAATTTCAAAGGATGGCAAGAGGATATTGCCCGACAGGGCGGCAGCCATACGCCATATAATAATATCAAAAACAGTAAAAGACATGTAAAAATTTCTCGGCATCTGTAATTACTGCCGCGCATGGATACTCAACTATGCCGCATACACACGCCCACTGCTACAAGCAATGAAGGAAGCACAAAAGAATAATGTCCTAATAAAATGAACAAATGAGATGATGACACAGTATTTCAAACTGCAAGATCTCATTGCACATGCTCCAGTTCTGGTGAACCCAGGTTACGACAGGGAATTTTACTTATTTTCACACTGCAATGGCACTCTAATGACTGCAGTACTGACACAGAAAACATTGCTAGGTCACAAGCCATTGGACTATTAGAGTGGATCCAGTTATGCAAGGGCACTTCGCATGCGAACAAGCTCTCGCTGCAGTGGCCTTCACAACCAAAAAAAGCGCCACTGTAATGGGATGCTCAGTGATCTTATCCGCAGAACACTCACTCTTTGCTATCCTAGAAAGATCCAAATCAACATTAACGACATGAAGGGCAACAGCCTACGAGATAATAATATCCAGTCCAAATGTCCATGTGGTCAGGTGTAAGACAGTAAACCTAGCCACATTCATTACTGAACCATGCACGGTAGGAGACATGCAGGAACACGATTGTGTTACATATGAGGGAGAAGAAGATGATATTCCCAAAGTGAGTGAAAATGCACTGCAGGAAGGAGAGATATACTTCATAGATGGATCTGCATCAATAGATAGTGAAACAGGAGAAAAACACATGGGAGTGGCGGTGGTAAGAATGGAGGAAGCAGGCTATGAGATTATTGTACAAAAGCGCCTCCCATCTCTGCACAAGCAGCAGAATTGACTGCACTAATTGAGGCGTTGCACACTGCTAAAGGATGTGCAGGAACGATATATTCAGATTCAGCATACGCCACAACAACAGTACACTCAGAGCTGTCACAATGGCGATGGAGAGGGTTCCGCAGGGCAGATGGGTCACCAGTGCAGCATGCTGCATTACTAAATGAGTTGATAGAAGCCTAGCAGAACCATCAGTAGTGAAATGCAGTGGTGAAATGCCAAGCGCATACCAATAACACAGACGCAATCTCATTGGGAAATGTGCAGCAGAAAACAGCGAAAGATGCTGCGTATTTCAATGTCCCACCAGCAATTGAATGTATTATCAAAATACCAAGTACAGACACATTAGAAGAGGGATACAACCATACACCAATATCCCAAATAATATCCCAATATCCCAAATAATAGAGCTTCAAAGACGCACACCAGTAGAAGAGCAAGGACTATGGGACAAGAGAGGGGGCAAACAGTCATCAACAGATTTAATATGGAGACAGGAATTAACAGGGAAAGTGGTGATGCCAGTGGAATTGCTGGAAATAGAATTCCAACAGCTACACTTTCCGACGCATGTAACTAAACAACATATTGCAGCAGATATACAGGAACATTGGTTTGTTCCGAACTTACAGGAACATCTGTCAAAATTTACCATAGAGTGCACCACATGCCAAACATACAGTTCAGGAATGACACTGAGGACATTGCGAGGAACATTACCGCGTCCTGTGGGCCCATTCAGAGAGCTCCACATTGACTATGTGGACATGGGAGAAAGATGTAATGGAGCAAGATACTTCTAACGGTGGGTGGAAGCTGGACTATGCCTCCAACCAGATGCGAAGTGTGCCGCAAAGTTCCTAGTACAAGAGGTTTTCTCGAGGTGGTGCATATGTGATGTAATAAGATCAGATAATGGCACACACTTTGTGAATGATCTCTTTAAGGAAGTAACGTCATTACTGGGGGCCAAGCACAAACTTTGTTCGATTTATCATCCAATGGCTAACGGTGTGGTGGAAAAAATCAATGGCCTGCTCAAAGGTAAGTTATCAAAGTAGTGCAACACGCTTAAAAAGAATTGGGTGTATTGCTTGCCCCTAGCATTGTTTCAACTCAGAACGCAGCCAAGTAAAGACCACCATTTGAGTCAGCACAAAATAGTGATGGGCAGGCACATTCATACGCCACTCTCCCCAGTAAGAAAAGCTTCAGATCCTCACAGGGCTGCCACAGTGCTGGGGGAAGAATTCAAGGAATACCTCATGCAGATAACACGCGCAGTGCGTAGCATAGCACAACAAGTTCCACCACCATTTACTAAAAATGCTGCGACAGACTCTGCAATGCCAGCCCAAGACAGTCCAAAGGGTCAGTTAATGCCAGGAGAAAATGTGTATGTTTGGAGTTTTGTTCGGAGGTGGAACGCCCCAAGATTTCATGACCTTTATGAAGTAATATACTGCACACCTACCACTGTAAAGGGATTGAATATTGGGTGCATCTGTCAGATGTGAGAAGAGCACGTGATAGTGCAATCTCTCAATGCGAACAAACTAACAGCAACAAAGTTAAGAGAAGAAGTATGAAAAGGCTCAAAGTGACAGTAATGAAAAGTTGAAAAGCACTGAGTAAAAACTAGTTAGGACTCTCTCTCTCTCTCTCTCTCTCTCTCTCCCTTTCTCTCTCTCTGTCCCTCTCTCTCTCTCTCTCTCTCTCTCTCTCACGCACTCTCTCTCTTTCCCTTTCTATCAATATCAGGAAATAAATGGACAGCTTGTATAGAAAAATGATGATTATCATTGAATGAAAATGATGTTAATTGTGAAATGATATAATACAAATGAAATGCACGGAGAGTATAATTTAGCAATAGGTCCACAACAAAATTGCAACGTAATGAAATAAATAATGTATGCATGTCACTTAACAATTTTATGTCACCCCTCCAGGTAACAAAATGGGCGAAAGGAGTACACTCACAGATGACAACACAGTTTTAGTTACTGATAGGGTAGTTAATAGAGTTAATAAATACTATAATTTAGAGTGTGGCAAGAAATATTCTGCAATATTGTTTTCGATTACGCAAATTTTCATGGCATGGTACTATACTGTGTTTTTCATTGTTGATGGGCCTCATTACGACCCAGGCGGTAAGTTACCGCCTGGGTCGTACCTTTACCACCATGGCGTAAACTACGTTTACGCCATGGTGGTTGGCGGACTTACCGCCCCATTCCGAGGTTGGCGGGGCGGTAAGTCCCCAATCCCCATTTACCCTTCCCCATTCCCATTTTTGCCCCATAGGGCATAATGGGAGTGGGGAAGGTGTTAATTACGCCACCGTAAATTACGGTGGCGTAATTAACAACAAGGTCCCTTAGCGCCATGGAGTTAGCAGGTGTTAAATCCTCCATGGCGCTAAGGGACTTCGGAATCAGGCGGTAAGGGTCGGCGCTGTTTACGCCGCCGTAAACCCCTTACCGCCTGGATCCTAATGAGGCCCGATGACATGAAAAAGGGGGGAGCGGGTCCTAGCTAATATGAGAAGGATCAGTACCTATATGGGCAACATAATGATTCTGTTAATAATTATTCTGTTAATACAAACCTCACTATGTTGTACATAAATCGCACAGTGACAACCCGCCTCCTTCCATTTGCTGCTACAAGCCCGAGTGATGACATTGAGACCAACCAGTATGATGGTGATTACTTTTTGGAGAATTAACCTAAACTGATAAATATTGAAGTACGGACAATCACAGAACCTACCTCACAAGGAACTATAATGCACTTTTATGTTGCGGCTACCCAAGAGACCCCAGTACTACAGGCTGGGTACACTGTGAATCAATTCAATGACACAACATGGGCAGTAGTTTTTCCCATATATTATCGAAACATAAAAACAATGAATAACCAGGAAGGGGGAGGAGGAGATGGAAAAGGGGGGCGAAAGGGAAAAGATATGATATCTACCATGGCCTGGGATTATATGCCACCCAGACCAGTCAAATAAATGGTACTCAGACATGAGTGCTACAGCAAAACAAGCCACGAACTAGAGCTGCTACATCTGCTCCCTCATACCGCATGCATAAGGCACGTCCAAAATACTAGTACCACAAGAAGTACCCTTGTCAGACGCCCAGTGTGTAATTCATCTTGTATTATGTAGAATTCGGAAAAACCCTCCAGGCACACACGGTTACAATAGAACTGCTGCAGAACGAGAAAACATGCACAAGCAGGCGCCAAGGAATAATCTGCATTAAAGAACCATTTTTCGTCATAAAAGGAACAAGATTCACAGAAAACAAGTGGCATGACGAAACGATCGAGTGCAAAGCTGAAGCACTTGGGGGACTACGGAAGAAAACTTTCAATGGGTCAAAGAAACGTGTGCTCCTGTCTGGTCCCAGCACATTGCAAAACTCACCTGGGTTACTGCGCTAGAAAAACCTATCAAAACCCAAAAAGAAATACCACATGAGCTTTGTTTCCAGGGAGAAGGCAAGGTACAAATGGATGCCAACAAGCAGTGCAACAAAACAATCATTATTCCGGATATGAAAAAAGGTACAGCTGCATTGATGGACATGTATTGAGTCTGTGGCAAACAAGCCTACCTTCATCTACTGGCATCATGTAGAGGTACTTGTGCCCTGACCACCCTGCATTCAGCTCTGATGGTAATCCCAGAAAGCCATATCCGAGGAGGAAGAGGTTCGGCTGGCATATCGGCAGCAGGGCAATCGGCTGACACAATGGCAGCGCCCCAACTAGCAATAACAGAACATTCTTCATACAACATCTTGTGATGTCATCTTTGATGTCCTGGGTGTTATTTTTAGCAGTGCATGTTGGTGGCGCGAGTGATGGTTGCTTAGCTTACCATAACTGGCGATTTTCGGGGTTTTTTCAGTTTTACTTGGAAATAACAATGTTTTTTTTCACTGAATTTCATAGGTTTTTAGTAGCACAACTTAACCATAACATCCCTTTAACAAAGTTTTTTTTTACTGAATATAGATATATAGATAATGTAAATTTGATAAATGTTTACTACAATGCCCTTAGTTTATATACATGTAACATTGAACGTACCTGTGCTAGTGGGTCTGATATCCGTGGATCATGCGCCTGTTCATGGACGGACTAGGACAGCATCAACACTATCCAAAAACTCAGGGGATATCTTACATTGTTATATCATCAAAAAAAAACACTAAACATGTTCAAAAAGCAGCACATAAATAAATTGCATGCAATAATAAATAAGAAGTGAAACTGTGTATGTAATACACTAACAGTACAATTACATAGCATATGCAACATAGTGGAATATACCAAACACACAATAAATATGCCTCCAACAGAATTACCTCACAGAAATTGCACAGCAAAATTCAACACGACATCTAAGCAGCAGTAACAGCAAAACTTAGCAAGAAGCTAGTGAGTACACTACATTGATTGTATATATTTGCAAACTTTCTGTATTAGGTACACTAAAACAAACTTTTTTTTACTGAAATGTGTAGTACATTGGAATGGCTGGAAGAAAATGTTCCTCGGGATGATATGAGTGAAGACAATGATACTAATGGTAGATACTACACTTCTCTATATATAAGCCAATTAATAACCATTACTTTATGTGTACTTAACACTTTTTTTTTAACAGACCATGCAGACATTAAAAATAGTACAGAAACAGATACTTTAGAAAATCATCTGCAGCGAATGGAGCTAAAAATGGATCTATTAATGAAAAATGTCATTCTTTTAAAAAACTTTGTGGAGGACCATATAAAAGAAAACATTAAATATCACTGTCCCACATGTACCTGTACCCCTCTCCATGTCCCAGCCAATTATCCCCAAAAACTCCCCAGCAAGAAAACGTTTTATGATGAGTCTTCATCCCTTCCTCCCCTACCATCCATCATGTCGAAACCCCTAATTCCCCTGTATTTGTATCAGTTTCTGCTTCCCCCTCTCTTTCATAATTTCTATACTTGTATACAATAATAAAATATTAAGTGTGTTGTTTGTATAGTCCTTGGTGTCTTATTTTTTTTAAAAAGGCAGTTAGGGTGTCCGTGGACAGTGCGGCTGTCCGGGATGTCCTCAATTAACCAAAACGGGGGTGTGCTAAGGACACTATCCCTGTTTGTATTGTATGACACACAAGATGTCTGCCTGTTCGCAATAATCAAAATGGGGGAGTCCTAAGGACATTATACCTGTTCGCACTGTCCTCAATCAAGATGAAGTGTCCTTAGGACACACAAGATGTCTGCCTGCCCGTAATTCACCAGAATGGGGGTGTCCTAAAAACATTATACCTATTCGAATTGGCCGTAGTCAAAATGGGGGTGTCCACAGAACACTAAAGACGTCTGCATGTTTGTAGCTATGCAAAGTAAAGTGTCCTATGAACATTCCCCTGTTTGCATTGTCCAAAACCAGAATGAATATGTCCATAGAACACATACCCCGTCCGCCTTCCCCTGAAGTTGTTATGCACATTTATTTTGTTCGCGGACCTGAACACTGTCCGTTGGACACCGGCATGCATGTGTAGCACACCCTTGCCCCTATCAACATCGTGCCTGTCCGCAACTGTCCGCCGCATGTGTGTCGCACTTTTATTTATTTTGGGGACTGGAACACTGTCCGTAGAACACCCCGCACGCATGCGTATACCCGACCCAGCGCATTTGGTGTCCTACGGACAGCCGTTCCATTTGCCAATTTGTCCTCGAAGTCATCATGTGACCACACCCACACTAAGCGTAACGAACACTGTCCGGGCCCCCGGACACCTAAAACTGTTATTTCAGCAATCCAATGTATTTTCCTGGGAAAGTTCACCCTTGCACATGTCCCACACTATGTCCTTGGCGATCTGCATACTTCTGGGAATTTATTTAGCCCGTTCTTGGTGTTCGAAGTGACCTGGGACAGCACGGGTGTCCGCGAAGCATGCCCTAGCACCCCTATAAAAGGCCACAGCCCAGACCTGCTCCTTATTCTGTTTTTGGGCTTTGGATTGCTCTTGCTCTTTGAAACAGCTGTTCTGATGGCATCCATGGCTGCTGCTGGTGCTACTGCTGTCTCAGCAGCACCCCCACCCCCTCCACCACCAACACCTCCCTGAAGGCCTGCGGAGGGGAACAGGCATCATGATACAGAGGAGAGTGATGAAGAGGATGAGGTAGTGTAAGTCCCTCCTACTAGTTCTCACCGTGAATCTTGGGTGTGGAGGTTATTTACCACTCTTGATGTAGTACAGAAAGCATGTGCACACAAGGTGACCTGTAATCAGTGCAAGTTGGTGCTGAGTCATGGGAAACCGGGTTTGTACAGCTGTGGTACTACCTCAATGAGCGACACATAAAATCGTTCCACTGTGGGGCTATTCGTAAAGTTGTACCTTGCGATAAACGTAGTAGGTTGAGTTCCCCTGCAGCATCCTCCGTTTCTGCTCCTGCCATACCAACATCTCTCAAAAAGGCACAGACAGCCTTGATAACATTTCACCTTACTTTCTCCATTTGTGGACCAAATGAAGAAGAAAGCAGCCACATTTGTCTCTGCGCAATACGGGAAAAAATTACTCTGGAGCTTGGATACATGTCCATGACTTTCCCAAGTCCTTCTTTCATTGCAAATTGCAAAGAGATTCCAGACACATGTCCTAAACTTTTCCCTCCACAATGAATGATAATAATGTGTGGATGACACCGTGTCACCAAAGACACTGTGTCACCAAATGTTTAATTTTAAATTAGAGAAATATGAGTTGGAATCATGATTATTCATTTAATTTTGTTCATGTATCATTTTTTGTAATATTCTTGTTAAGTGCTAATTTGTTTTTTTATTCTTTCATAATTTTTCTGAAATCTTGTCTGTTGTTTTAATTTTATTGTGAAATATTTGAAAAGATGTGTACATCAACTAAACAAATGTAACATAAAAAAAGATGCTCCTACATTTGGTCAGGATATTGATGCCACTGTTTTGTAGTTCATCCAAAAATATGTCACTTGTGAAATCCCTTCACAAGCAATACATAGTGACATTCATGCACAAATTCTACAATTTCAAAGACACAAATGTGGGAAATATTGACGTTGCAAAGGGAAATACTACACCAAATGCCGCTTTGCTTTCCCTACACCAGTTTCAACAACAGGTCAAGTAAACAACTTCATGTCTTCAGTTAGACATAGTGTCAAAGGTTAATCACCTATTATATTAATCACATATTATATAAAAAGAACAGACACATTAAAATACATCAATGATTACAATCCAATCATTGCCCTCCTATGGAATTCAAACATAGATGTGCAGTACATTGCAGACCATTCCACTGCAGTTGAACGATATGTCACAGCCCACTTAACCAAAGAAGAGAAAACAGAGCTCCAGGAACTCTGGGATCACATATCATCTGACAACACAGTATCACAGAAATTGTACATCTTAGGCATAAAAATGCTCTGTCATAGAGAATGTGGCTGCTATGAAGCTGCAGACCGTTTAACTGGCACTGCCTTGTATGGAAAATCTGACAATATAGTATGGCTAAGTCTTGGTTCTGCTTAATCTAGAAAATGAGTTCTCAGATCATATGAGGACATAGAAACAATAGTCAAAAATGATCCCAACCGCCAAGACATTTTGAAAAACAATTTACTAGACAGATACTACCCAAAACAGGAGTACCACTTTGGAAACCATGCATCTATAACACGTAGCCCAACACTTCACATACAGAAATAACATTAAACCAGATGGAAAAAGATACAGAGTAGCAAATTGTGAAGGCAGCTTAGTGAAACTTACCAAATGCAGCTTAATTAATCATATCAAATTGTCATTAAAAACTCATCAACATAAATAACTGTATTACATGCCCCTGCTACAACTTTTTAAACCATGGAGAAAAGAAGAAGAGTTACTGGATACATATGACTCCTATGAAGATGCTTTCAAAGTAAATGAAAGCACTATAACAGACGTAAACTTTAAACAGTACCAAACAATGTTGTACAATGCACAGCAACATGAAGAAGAACTCACGGCCATACTAGATGTGGACACTCCTGACAGTAGTCAACCTTCTGTAACAGGAAGTCAAGAACCACTTGGACAGCCACTAATAGGAAATGAGGCAGCATTAGCCTTGACAGAAGTAGAAAACACCATGTGTCAGTATGAGCAATCTACAGAAGACTTTGCTGTACTGAAATCACAACTAAACACTGAGCAGCATAGTATTTTCCAAGAAGTAACACAACAAATTGAACATGGTGTGCAACATAAAAATAAAAACGGTACCTGCCAAGATTACAAACCTGGACCTGCCTGGCGGAGGTTCCCTGGAGCTTGCGGCCTGACAGAAGCTGATGGTTCAGCCTTGCTCTGGGTGTTACTATGACATCAAGGAGACCCCGAGGGCGTGGCGGCGTCTGATATTGCCGGAGCGACGCTGCGCTACACTGTGCAGGACCATACACCCCGCAGCGCAAGCAGGGAAATAAATAACTGCTGTTCTTGCGGATGACAATCTTCAAACAAAATAGCGGGGATTTGGATGAAATGTGAAACCCTTTACATAGATTTAGCAACAGCCTACTGAGCAGATTTAATTGTTGAAGGAAACTTGCATGAACTGTTATGGCTCCTAACCATTCAGCGCCATTGTGATTGTCAATGAGACTTCATTCTGTCAGAATTTCAGCACAAGGTCCAGATTCTTTCCCTGTTACACCTGGAACAGATTGTTGAGCTGCTGAGTGGATCCCAGGAACCTCCGCTCAAGAACGGGACAAGATCAGCTAATTGATAGGGGGTAATGGAATAATTGTGGATTCGTTTCTATGGCTTGGAACATTTAAGGAGGTCTTCAAGCTGATGGGGTCTACCGACTGGACGCCCTGAATAAGGTGCCATAAACTTTTGAAGTATACAAGAAGCACCAAAACGTGTACACACTAAACAGCATATTGAAGAAGATTCAGGACAGAATAGACCACCATTCTTCTCGCACTTAGTGTGTCTGACAAATGTTTTGTGAACACGTTGGCTAAAATTTGAGATATCTTTTAAGTCCAAAGACTTAGACCTCTTTTCTGCAAATAATTACTCTGAGCATTTGAAATGAGAGACCTGTCAATAAAATTCCTCTCAAATGACTAATTGTAAAGGAAACTGTTCCTCATAACACTTACAACTTCCCGGATATGCTTTAATTGTTAAGTGCAATTGTATGTCACGAGGAATATGGGTTTTTTAAGAACCACTAAAGCTAAATGTATGCTTCTCTCTATGTTTTACACCAAATCCTTGGCATTGAATATGTAAAGTGTAACATGGTTATATTTGATTTTTGTTTTGAACAGTGTATTTATGTGTCACTGTGAATGTGTCAGTATTTTACCACACACTTGTTCCATATAAATGATTATTTTTTCAATACACTTGGTTATATATGGTCATTTGTCTTCTAGTTTGGTACGCACAGGGCCTGAATCAATAGGGGCGTAGTACTAACTGCAGATACAGACATGGACCGAGACCAACGCATAGGAATGTTGTAAGTTTCTCAGTAGTCCCCTGTCCAAGACTTAGTGTAGATTCAAACAGGGACAAGGTAGGAACCGGTTGATGCCCCCACCAATGTAAGGAGGGCAATTGATAATCTGTACAATGGGAAAGGGGACAACTTTTTCTTTGTTGGCAAGATTACAAACCTATACTGCTATACGTGAGTGGCCAAGGTGGTTCAGGCAAAACATTCTTAATCAAAATCCTCAGTAAGTTCCTCCAACAATTGACAAACTGTCAGCCATTGTAACTGCCTACAACATAGACGGTGTCACTTTACACAGATTACTACTCCTTCCAGTAGAACACCAAAACAAATTAGACTATTATACACTTTCTACAGAACCTGCAATGGAACTACGCAGAGTTTTCAAACAATTGGTAATGCTGCTAATAGATGAGGTGAGCATGGTCTCCAACCTAATGTTGGCTTTAATTCACCTCAGACTACAAGAGGTCCTCAAAACAGACTACTAAGAGCTCTTTGGAGAAAAACACATTTTTGTTTTTGGAGATCTTCTTCAATTAACACCAGTGAAAGCTGTACCTATTTTTAAAACCTTAGGGCACACACTGTGCCGTAAAACTCTTGGCAGCATAGGAAATGTCAACCTTTGGCAACATTTCCAATAGAGAGAATTAATTGAAAATATGCAGCAGTCTGCAGACCTGACATACACCAACATTTTAAAAAGTATTAGAGTTGGTGTACTATCTCAAGAAGCACAAACTATATTAGAAACCAGGCACTTCCATGCACACTATGGCCATAACTCATGTGGTACGGGTGTCATGGAACACACAAAAATGTCAATTGTATGTCCTTGATGCCAACCCTTGCAAGCTGTTCAAAATCTAATGAAACAATGTTAAAAAAAAGAAATGCAACCAATAGTTCAAACTGCCTCCACAGACAAACTGGACGTACATTGTATGACACTACTACATGTGTCAACAAGCCACAACAAGGCTAAACACCTTGAAAAACTCCATCTCTAACACAGCTGGTTTGGAGAAAATATTAAAAATATTTTTAAACTGTAATGCTTAAACGTAACCTTGACGTGGACCAAGGACTAGTTAATGGATCACTTGGTACAGTTGTTGGCTTTCAAACATACCCACGTGACAAAAATATTCAATTTGTCAATATTCTCTTTGACAAACTATCCAAAGTTAAAAGGATAGGACGCTCAACTGTCCGCTTCCTTCTCTTCAAAGGCTTGTATGTACGCAGAGAACAATTTTCTCTAACTCTAGCATAGGCAGTCACCATTCACAAATCACAAGGTCTTACCCTAGATAAAGCATTGATAGATATTGGTAGCACAGTCTTTACAGAAGGCATGAGCTATGTAGCACTATCACACTTATGTACACTTGACAAACTATTTGTAATCAACTTTGATGCAAGTAAAGTAAATGCTGATATTTCTTGCATTCTAGAATACAATAGACTGCATTCACTCTACACCCCTATATGAAAACCTATCCTGTTCTGCAAAAAGCAAAACATTGTAAAAGAAAACTACTTCAGACTCAATCTATGCAGGATCTCACAGCAATTCCTCCAAAGAAAGTAAAAGAAGGTAATACTTCATCAAGGAGCACAACCAAAGAAGAATCTACTGCTCAAAGTAACTCAACTACCTCTTCAAAGAAGCAACACACACTCCGAACACATGACTTGGACACAGAACTGTCAGGTCCATTCAAATTTTCAAATACAACTGGTGTGTATTGCTATGCAAATGTAGCAATAAATATTCTATTCCAATTGCCACCAATTATTGACAAAATGTACTTACATGTTACAGACCAATTGTGTTTGCAAATGTTAGTCCTTCATAGAAATGCAACCAACAATCCTGACAACACTTACAGTGTTTCTGGAATAAGGCAGGAATTGGACTACTGTGCTGGAATGGTCAAATTAACTATAAACTCACACGAAGATCCACAAGAAGTTCTAATGTACTTGCTACAAGTACTAAAAAACAAAAACATACATCTAAATGAAATCTTCCAGATTTCATACATGTGGAGACATACATGCACTCTTTGCAGGCATGTAGTGCAAGAAGTTCCTAATGAGCGCTTCATGTATGTATCCATACCTAACTGTGAATCCATTCCATTTCAGCATCTTGTACAAAATGCAAACCATGGCAGATTATGTACTACCTGCAATTCCGATAATCGCTCCACCTTACAAATACAGACACACAGTAAATACGTAATAGAAATGCTTTTACGTTATAATGCAGATGGTACCAAAAACAAGCTGACTGGATTCACACAAAGTCAAGTATCACTTGGTAAGAAAACCTTCACAACAATAGGTATAATCTACCACACAGGAGCCACAACCAATGCAGGTCACTACACTGCATATATAAAAATGAATTGTGGATGGTTCGAAAGTAATGATAGTGCCATTACTCTAAAGCAGAGATTACCAGAAAATCTTGTAAACACTTACTTAATATTCTTAAAACCAAAATGTAATAACTAATCTGTGTATGAACATAAACAAAACTTGAACTTCAAAACTATGACCAGTTAGAATAGCCCAACAGGTACCCAACTGCCCCAAGAATCTGCAACAAAGAAACAGATAAATGAATATCACTAAAATTAAACAACAAATAAACAGTTAGAATACACCAACATGTATCTTACTGTCCCAAAAATCTGCAACAAGCCAACAGGTAGGTGAATACCACTAAAATGGAAAATAAATAAACACATAGAATGCACCAACTGCTATCTAATTGGAACAATACTACCACTACTTCCAAATGAAAAACCATACACCTATTCAATTCCTCCTATTGAAATCAATGAAAGAAATATATTGTACCACAACATAGAAAAGATTTTTTTTTTTTAATTCAGCATGGATTTTTTTCCCACAGACCCAATGATTTAATCAACAAGCACAGGAACTGAGCAAATTGCACAGTACACTGGTTTGAACTATAGTACTTCTAAAGTACTAACTATGAGGTTTGACAAAATACAGAAAAGTCTACTATGCAATGCAATACTCATTATAAACTACCAACACTAACAGGTGATTTTTTCTTTTATTACAGTGATTGAAAAAAATGTGTGCTCCAACTACCCATATCATGAAAAAACTGCATACAACCACAAAAAGTCAAACAGTAAGTATATAATGATTGGACTCACAAACACCACAGCATAACACACCCATTCAGGCAAACACCTGTCCATAAACCACAATCCAAAATGTTTGCCTCTATGGGTATCTTATGCTGCAGCGCTTGTTGCCAAACACTACAATCTTGACTGCATGGACAGCCTCAACAAAGGAAACAGTAAGTATATAATAATTAAACTCACAAACTCCGCAACATAACACAGCCATGCAAACGAACACCTCACCAATAAATACAAACCAAAATGTCCAGAGTCTTCAATACCAACAATCTGAACACAATCCAACAAACAAACACACATCATCTCACTATCCTATAAACACTATTACACCACTGCCAATCAGTACTCACATTTTTGAAAACATATCGCCTAAGCAGCTCACATACCACAATCAAAATGTTTGGTAGCATTGTAAAGTTATGCTGCAGTGGTTGTCACCAGGGCCTACAGGCTCGGGTGCATGGCCTCCGGCCTTCGGCAGACGGCCATGCACCCTAGACTCTAGGCCCAGCCACAACCACCACAGCATAACACACCCATAGAAACAAGCACCTACCAAATTACCAAAAACCAAAAACATAATACATCCACCTCAAAACTATGCACTTCAATTAACATTCTAAAAAATAATTACAACCAACGTACAAACTCTTCAGCAAATACCCTCTCCTCCCAATGCTCTTCTAACGACCCAAAACCAACATCATACTAAACTAAAATAGCCAGTAGTGCGCCCAGTGTGTAGTATGTCCGCGGAAAAATGTGGTGCCTGCGGACAGCATGGACACATCCTGACCTTCTCCCACCTAAAGAAATACAGCATTTGACACATCTCTTACTCCCCCACCCTCTCCAAGCACTCATACACACCGACACACTCCCTAAAGTTAGATTTATGCTTACTTCCAGCGCATGTCCACGCATCCAATACGGCAGGTGCATCAAAACAATTTGACACACCTCACGCCTCATCCCAGCCAAACAGAGAACACGTTGCGAGTCCACAGACATGACGCAAGCTGATTATCCAATCGGTGTCCTGTCGGCAGGGAAGTGTGTCCATGGAGCGGACATAGATATCACAAATTTTAGACCTACTTTGGTTGTTTTAAAAAAAACTACTGGACGGATTTTCACCAAATTTACAAAAGCACGCTTTTCGGGACCAAGCCGCTGCTTCTGCCGCAAATTTCAGCATCCAGCGGTATGGGCTTTAGGCGGAACAGAAATCTTTTCTCCATTCAGTCGATGGGAAACAAAGAAATGTTGGGACCCCCACTATAACTTTGCCCCCCCGGACCAAACCTAACCAAAATATTTAGAGTGGGCCATTTACACGTTTTGCAAAGTTTGGTGAAGATTCGTCCAGGGAGAACAAAGTTATAAGCTGCCCAAAAAGTTTTATTCCTATGGGTTTAGCAATTTAACCATAACTACATGGCCAATACCGCGGGCCATGTAATGAATATTTTTGTATCCATTAATTGTGGCTATCCAGCACCCATCAGTTGCGTGGCATTGCTACATGTGGGTCAAATGGGTACCATATGCAGACGTGACTATATACAGCCAAATAACACATCGAGTGCCTGTAGATGTGTTCTATTCATGGCTACAAGTGGGGTTTGCTGTCGGAGAAATGCAGCTATATAAAAAAAGGGAGAGATTTGTCTTTTGAGGATTGTGGCTAGCCACAGCAAGGGGTGGCATGTTTAATCGCGAATATGCTGCATCCACCCGGTGCGTAGCATTGCTATCCGTGATTTAAAGTGGTACCTTGTGCAGTCATGATTCTATACCAGCAAATGGTACTTCAAGTGTTCTCTTCTCTATGACTGCAGCTATAAAATGCACATGCGTGGGTTTGTCAGTTCATTTTTTCACCTTTGAATTGGCTGTCCTGATAGAAGCGGCTACTGTTATAGCTGCGTCTATTGGACCATCCATTTTCAGTGAAATAATCATATTTTTGTGTGGGTGATAGAGGTCAGAGTTTTATCTGGGTTGACTTAGTTTGGTTTTAAGTTTGTAGATAATTTACGTTTAGCCATGGCTACAGGAAAGATGTGTAGCCGCATTGAATTGCAGCGGCTATTAGAGATGCTGGTAAGCGTTTCGTATGTGTTTCGGTGATTCTAATTGGTTAGTGTTAGTGTTGTAAAGGGGCACTTCTGATTGGTTTTAATAAATATGTGTCTGCCAATTTATTTGTTTTATTACAATATAGTCCTTTTTTTCTGCTTTTGATTTTGAAAACTATGAAATCCACCATTTTGTCTACTTTTCGCATTTTGACTGCAGAACTCACACTGTGCAGTTCATGTTTTCTGTAACAAAAATGAGTGGCATTTATCAGTTGTTTGTCATTGGTTTCTTGAATTGATAAAATGTTGATAATGGGGCTTTGTGATGTTTATTCTATTCTGTGTCTTACTTAATTTTTTGGACAATGAATTGGTCCTGCTGTATATGTAGAACATGGGTGTGAACAATTGTTGGAAGTTGTTTATTAGGAAAGAAAATGTATTTTAGTGAGGTGCATGATAAAGAATCGCTAAGTCGCTAAGTATAGTTCTTGCACTCAAAATATAAGAATGATCACAGAGCAGTAGAGATGTGATTTTATATACATTTTTATAATCACTGGTGGTGTGTATTAAAGTGCATTTAGCAGTGATCTGAAAATGTGTGGGTTTTAAAAAGACATTTTCGCTGAAGTGTGTTACTGTGTCATGTGTGAAAAAAAACCTATGTAATAACAAAACACTTGAAATTCATGGAAAAACACATTAGTTGCAGCAGTGCTAAGTTGAGCAATACATTCTAACAAAACCTTTGAAATTCAAGGTAAAGACTTTAGTTGTAGGGACATTAAGGTGAGAACCTAATGCAACAGACCCCTTGAAATTTAGCTAAAGCCACCTTAACTTAGCACACCCTGTTGCACAGCCTATGACCTCTATGATGACATCACAGATCACATCACTGGTGACAATACTTATTACATTGTATATAACTGATTACATGAATAATGGAATTAAACATAACATCATTTGAAAAGTAGCTCATGAAAACTTTGATTTTCTTAATGACAATTTAGGCCATGGACTTGGCATGGCGAAGGTTGTGGTCATGGGCCATCACCAAACACAATAGCTAGTGGTTGGTTAGTGTTGAAAAATACTAATGTGCATGGTTAAATACCATGTCTAGTCTCCCATCACTGTTTTCATATATACAGTGTGCAATGTTGAAAGCTTTAGTCAGTGGCCATAGCTAAAAACCATAGCTTGTGATCATTTATATGTCAGCATATACAGTTGGCACAGCCAAAGGCCTTACCCACTGGCTAGTATTGTGTTGAAGGACATGGTTAGTGGATGGTTAGTGTATATAATATACAGTTGGCACTGCCGACGGTCGTAGATAGGGGCTGGTTAGTGTTCTGTAATACACAGGGGGCACATCCGAAGTCCATTGCTCATGGCATGTTAGTATTTTAAAATATACACTGGTGGGGGTTCTCTGGGACATTTGGAAGGAAGGGCCTCAGACAGCACACCTCACTACATGGCCGTCCCCGATGACCTCCCTCTGGGGCCACCCCCTCAACCTGGGTAGTAAAGGGTTTAGGTCCTCCCAAACCTGGTCGGATAAGGGATTGGAGTGGGCGGGGCAGATGTTCAGGGAGGGTGAATTCCTGCCTTATGAGGAACTAAGAGACGCCCTCGGCCAGGAATCCCTATCCATCTTTGAGTACCTCTGCCTAAGGGCATTCTATGTGACCAGTCATGGGGTCCCAATCTGAGTAGACAATTAACGCGTTTTGAGAAGCTCATAGATACGGCGACCTCAAGGAAGGCGGCGGTATCTTGCATGAATAAAATCCTCAACACGTACGACCTCCAGGGAAGGAGAAACTTTCGTAAGTTCTGGAATTATCTGGCGGGAGAGGAGATTTCAGAGGACTCCTGGTCCAGAATATTCAAAATTTCCTTCCACGGGAACCTATTCACCGCCGATATGGAGCACAATTTTAAGGTACTGCAGGGGTGGCATAGGGACCCAGTGACATTATCTAAGATGTTCCCAGCGGTGTCCCCGTTGTGCCCGAGGGGATGTGGTCAAGTAGGCTCCAGGAGCCATATGTGGTGGCACTGTCCTAAGGCGCAAGTGTACTGGGGGTCAGTGAAGGACTGGATGGCAGAAGTGATAGAGGAACTCTTACCTCTAAATCCCCTGACGATGCTACTGGGCCTCCCCCCGGAGGAAACGGAAGTACACGATACCCAAGGATGTGGGAGACAATGTTGCGGGCAGGTAGAGTAGCCCTCGCACAAAAATGGAAAAGCCTGGAGCCCCCTTCCAAGGAAGATTGGATGAAGAAGGTAAAAAACATGTTTGTGATGGACAAACTGACTGCCATGGTGAACAAAGACATTGGCTCGTTCCTCACAAACTGGTTTGGAGTACAACAATCCTGGGGATGGGAGGTCCATTGAATCCTGGATGGGGAACTCAGACTCAACGGGGCGAATCAGACCGAGAGCTGTGCTACAAAGGACAGGGATGCGCGGTACCCGGGGCAAGGCGACTTCAGGCCTATAGGAGTTACGGGCACTAGCTGCATCACATTCGTAGAGAGGGAGAGTACGTTAAGAGTCTCCTGGAACAACAGACTTGGTTTGGACACGGGGTCGGTGGGGTGGGCACAAGTTGGGGTGGTAGGGTATGGGGATGGGGGGTTTTTAGGAAGGTTCAAATACTGTTTTGTAAACCTGAATAAAAATTGAATTTTTTAAAAAAATATATATATATATACACTGGACATGGCCAAAAGATGTACAAACTGTTAATGGTCAAAGGCCATGGCTAGTGAGGCCCATTTATTTATTAGAATATATAGTGGGCACATCCAAAGATTGTGGCCACTGACCAGCATTGTGCTAAAGCCCATGGCTACTGGCTGATAAGTGTATATAATATACAGTGGACACAACTAAAGCTGTAGCAACTGGTGAAAGGCAAAGCGTATGGTTGGTGGCCTGTTAGTGTTTGAAAATATACAGTGCACATGGTGAAGACTGTGTCAGTGTCCATGACTGAAGGCTATGATTAGTCTCCATTCAAGTGTTAAAATATATTAGGTCACGCACACTGACCATGGCTGAAGGCCATCCTTAATGCCTGTTACTGTTGTAATGTAATTAGTGATATAATCAGTTATGTGATATATTATGTCATCATTGTGGTCATAGGCTGCGCAACAGGGGGCACAACGTTAAGGTAGCTTTGGCTGAATATATAGGAAAATGTGTCACTCTTGAGTTTTTACAAATCTTTGGAGAAGTGTGAAACTAAAATCTAGATATGTTGTAAAGCGTTTTTTGCAAAAGAAAAAGTAGAAGCATTAATTAAAAAAGCTTTTCAAATGAAAATAAAATTGTTCATACTTGTATTGAATAAACTTAAGGTTACTATACCATTCTATTGAAATATAGAAACAGTTCATGTAGTTACACGTGACAACTTTTTGACATGCTTGGCGGAGATTGGAAATACACCTTTGATACGGAAAGATTTTTTATTGTGGAAATTTACATTCAAATAAATAATGTGCCTCTTGCTGTTGATGAGAGTGGGCGTAAGTGCTAAACGGTGTGATTTCTAAAAAATAAGAAATGCTAAGGTCTGATAATACAGAAATTGAAAGTTTAGGTCAGTCTAGAATACAACCTACCAGCAAAGTGAGGTATGGACGTGCAATTGTTTGTGCACCATTGATATGTTTTCTTTTAAAGTCTTGGAGATGTTTGCAAGTTTTGCACAACAATTATAATGTTCAAGGACAGATTAAAACCCTACAGAAAAAATAGGTGACTTTGAAGTTCGTGAATAAACAGGAATTCTGGGTCACTCTCTAACTTGTTTTGTTAAAACTAGATGTAACAGTCAGTTTCATCATATATGGATGCTGGCTGCACATCATACTAAATTGAGATACTGTCTAGTTAAACTGTAGCAGTGGAAAACAATAAGTATGTCTCTTGCACTTTAAAATCAAACACCTTTGACTGGAACTGTAGAAAGTGTAGTTTCTACACTGCAAATGATAAATATAATGCATTTTAAGGATTACGTGCATGTAGCTGAAACACTTATGTAGAGAAGGAGCCAAGTACCCCCACTTCAACCGTCTCACCCATATTACCTATATGTTGGGCGCCAGAGTCTGATACATGTGCAGTACCATTGAAAATACAGATACCAAGGAGAATCCTGGAAGCAAGGTTCCCATTAAGAAAGCCATACTTCCATACACAACAGTATGATGGCCATTTGAATGAAATCCCAGAAGAAACAGGACCAATGAATGAAATAGAAGAATGGTGACACCACGCAAAGCCAGATTGACGTACATAGAAGAGATGTAGGAACAAGAGAATGAAGATATTCTATAAGGCATCAAGAAAGTATCAAAGATAAGTGACATCTTGGGCTCATGATGAAGAAACTTATGCTAACTGAAACAACAAAGATATCAAGTCATTGTACAGAAATGCAAGCAGACTAAGTATTCTTGACGCTACCTTTACAATGAATAGATTGTGTCATGCGCCAACGTATAAATATATAGGACCAAGTAAAGAATGGCTGTTTCCACTACGTGTTATAGCAGTGCTAGGCCAGAAAGGAAAGGCCTCTTTTCCAGTGTGTCACAGTTGAAAAAGCAATTGAATTACAGAAGCTGGATGAGCCCCTAGAAGCCAAGGTCGTATTGTACTGGGATGAACAGAAATTAGTTACAATTGTGTGAACAAATGAAATTCCTGTTCAGAAGATATGGACAAAAACAAGGAAGAAGTCAGAGGTCTATTGAAAAATAGTATTTTAAATACACCAGAGCTCACATTTGTGGTCTTCAGTAACGTGGAAGGATGTAGTTGGAAAAAAATGATGGACCATACCTATGCAAGGAGGCCGAGCATGCCTCTACTCCCCTGAATTCTCCAGAGCAAAGAAGATTTCCAAGGACAAGTTCAAAGCCTTAATTGACAGCAAACCACTGAGGTGATGATAGATGATATGCTAATTGGTGGGAAGCTATGGTTATGACCAGATCACCAGCACCTGGAAGTCTAGCCTGCATGCTGCTAAGGTAGGTGGAAAAGTATTGACGGATGTAAGAATGCCAACCAATTGTAGGGGGCCACGTAATTAAGGGCCCCATAGTTTGCGCAAAGAATGGGACGTTGTGTATTTAGTGACGTTCATAGTAACCTGCTTGAGGGGAGGGCTTAGTTGCCCCACCTCTCTAAGACTAGTTTGGAATGTATACTTAGATGTTCCCTTAGACCAAATCAATCTCTCCAATAGGTTTTTGTAGTTTGCCACGTATGATGACGTTAGTGAATAAGTAGGTTAACGTCATCAATGATGAGTTTTTACTATAAGGATGAGGTTTGTTATGAGAATCGTTGAGAGAGCATGCAGTGAGAAGTCCACTGATGTCCTGTTTTAAATAATTGAAATTAATTGAGGTTAAAACAGTTAACCTTTTTGCCACTACCTGAGTCATTTCGAACATTGATGTTTGAGTAATTTCTTCATCCCAATTCATCTCTTAGTATTGCTACCTCGTCTTAAAGGGCTGGGGTGGCTCCCCTAGTTCACTTACAAGAAGTGGAATTGATGATCCTATGCTTTTAAAGGATCTGATTTTTGAACAGTGTAAAAAAAGTATTGCAATGTTTGAGTTGTCTTCTACTGAAAGACTTGACATTGTTTGCATATCTTGTCGACACACTTATTGTAAGTCTCAAGTGCAACTAGTGTACATTGAGGAGAACATTAAAAAGATTGTAGAAGATGTCTGGATATACCTTTATATGTATTTGTTTGTAGAAGAATGATTTGATACAAGGGATGCACTTGTTTGTAGAGACTGTGTTGGGTTTTATAATCAATTATTCCTGCAAAACATGGTAGTGTCTGATATCGATGTTGTGCTTAAAAAATAATACATGTTTGAAGTGACTGCATCGCAAACTGTTCATCCTTTTCAAGTTATTGTTAGATTGAAAACAAAGATGTAAAACTTGCCTAAAAAAATCATCAGTGCAAGGTGTTAGAGGCAAAGTTGTGACTTTACCTCTCAATTTGGAAGAAAATGTCAGCACTCTGGGAGTGAAGTGTGACATTGCAGATTGTTTGTTTGTTTTAGCAAATGGTGTTGCCAAACAAGATAAGAACATTTGTCAACGGGGCGTGGCTTGACGCCAAAGAAGATGGCCGTGTAGCCTGGTAGCTCCGTACCACATAGAAATGTATACAGCATTTATTTGCATTTCCCACTGCTTTACTTAGTCTCTCTCCTCAGAGCCACGGACCGCTTGCTTAGACAGCTGACAAGAACTCAGCGCTGTTCCCCTTTCTTTCTTGCTGTGTCGTGAGCTCCGGCATTTCAGCCCCGGAGACCGCTGCAGCTGCCATCCGCCATCTCTGAAGTAAGTGCCAGCGGCACGCCTACTGTGACGCGCTGGCAGCGGCCTGGTCAGCCCTCACTCTTCAAAATCGCCGCCTCGGTGTCGGCGCATAACAGCATACTCCACAAAGCTTTGATAAGGGAGGAAAAAAAAAGAGCAGATCTTCGTTCAACATGAAACTTTCTTAATGCACTAAAACATTCAGCGACACAGAAGATTTAATTTATCTACTAATAATCTCACTACAATATTCCACCTCACAACTACTGCCCAGAACATTCCTCTTCCATAATTCTCACGGCGATAAGACTATTTTTCGTAAAATAATATATAAAGGAAAACAGCATTATCCCAAAGAATATTTACCATACATTGCTCTCTGCTTGTCACAATACTTTCTATACCTGTTCTTCTTTCTTGGTACGGCAGGTACATTTTTGACTACCTCATATCTTTCACTATATTTTAACTATTTTTTCAACTCGTTGTAATACGCTTGGAACTGTATGATACTATAAATCTAAACTGAACCTTCCTTAACTGGCTACCCATAGTAGCTGGATGCATTTCACTGTTATAAGGCTGGTAGCACTCTCAATTCACGCCTAGGTTTAGTCCTTATTATTTACTAGTGTTTTTGTTAACCTCCTGTATCAGGAGTAGCACTACATGTATATTACGGACATAATAATTGTAAACTCTGGGTTATAGAGCCTCACATATCAGTTCTAAGAGTCTCTACGGTTCTGTGCTTACTACCACAACCCTTCTGCAAAACAGTTTTCATCTGAAGAGGAACCTATTATTGCGTTACCCACTGCAATCTTCAACATCTCTTTGCCTCCCAACATTAATATATCTGGCCAAGCATTTTGCAATTTTACTTATATACATATATCTCAGCTAATAAAATGGCTACTAACAAAAAAAACAATACTTCGACTACTAAAGAATCTAATACCCCTGCTTTTAACCTCAAGAGACCCAAAAGTGACTCACCTCCTCCGTTAAGCATCTCTGACCCAGCTATTGATGCCATTTTATCAGATATCAGATCACTCACACCTTTTACAGAGACTACAAATCTAAAATTACAACAGTTGGATGACAGATGGAAAGGTTTTGAGAACAGAATGGATGAGGTTGAGAAAAGAGTTGGTCTAGTAGAATAAATTACTCCT
This sequence comes from Ambystoma mexicanum, assembly GCF_040938575.1. Classification (NCBI taxonomy): domain Eukaryota; kingdom Metazoa; phylum Chordata; class Amphibia; order Caudata; family Ambystomatidae; genus Ambystoma; species Ambystoma mexicanum. Next base: position 1,272,796,478 of record NC_090937.1, on the reverse strand, counting down.
AAAGTAGCACAACTTAAAAATCAATCAAGGATCTTCAAAAACATAACAAATATTTGGAAAATCGCAGCAGACGTAACAACCTCCGAATTTCCGGTCTGCCAGAGGGCTCAGAAGGAACTGATACCATTGTCTTTTTGCAAAAATTTCTAACAGCTCTGCTTCACTTACCTTCAGATTTAATACTTAACATCCAACGAGCTCATAGAATCGGCCAACTAGCTACATCCACCTCTCCTCGTCCTTCATCCAGAACACTGATTTTCTATCTTCTAGAATATTCCCAACGTCAGCTCATCATATCTGCTGCAAAGGAACGCAAATCTCTAATATGGAACAGCATCAAGATTTACATTTTACAAGATGTTGCCAAAAGCACAGCCTAGCATAGGAAAGTATTTTTATCCTTCTGTCCAGCCTTGAAACAGCTAAATATACGTTATAGTCTATACCATCCATGTTCTTTTAAAATAACACATGAAGGCCGTACCATAATGTTTGAAGAGCCTGCAGACCTAAGAGCATTTATACGGTCCATCAAATCTGATGGCATGGACACTTCCTCTCCTGCTAGTACCTCCACTTCCTTTGTTACATGAACACTTCACTCTCTTATTTAACTCGCTATCTCAAATATAATACCATAATTATTCCTTATTTATAAACTGTGGGACGGGTGGTATCGCGACGTCCATCTTCCATCCTGAGTCACTCTTTTTTTCTTTTTGACGACTCAGCAGGTGTCACCCTTCCCTACAATTTTACTCTCCCCTAGCCTCCCTTATCCTGTCTGATCTGTGTTCCATTTCATACACCTTAACCCTTAGGAAATTGCCTATGATTAGACTCCCCCACCCTTGCCCCATTACCCTATGTGTCTTCCTTATGTGTCTTATTCTCATTAATTGTAATTTAAGAAATTGTTATTTGGCACCTATTATTCTCATTTATATGGTCTCAGGTTATGGCTATGTTATCATCATTTTTGAATTGTTACTATGATCTTCAAATGTGTCACATGGAACATCAAAGGTTGTAATAACCCCATCAAGAGATGTAAGGTCATCTCTCATCTTAACAAACTCAACCCTGCCATAGCATGTATACAAGAAACACATGTATCTAACAGAGAAGCATTGAAACTGAAATCCTGTTGGGTTAAGGAAATCATTTCCAGTCCTGCTGTCACTAAGAAAAATGGTGTAGCTATTTTAATTAGCAAGAAATTAACCCACAACGTTCTTGATCAAGGTGCAATACGGATCGGAGATGGGTTTGGGTCAAACTAAAAATAGAATCTACATGTGTTACCATTCTGAATATATATCCAGACCCCAAGTATTGGGCTTCCATAAAACAATTGATACTTCATAATGTCTTTACCAATTTAATTATGTGTGGGGATATGAATCAGGTCATTGATCCTTTTCTAGATAGAAAATCTAGTTGCTTGTTCAAAAACAACACATCACACAAATCCTTTTTAGAATGTTTAGCTGAAACTGGCCTTATTGATACATGGAGGATATCTCACCCAACCCAACTTGACTACACTTTCCACTCTTGCCCACATAACACTCTCTCCCACCTAGACTATATTTTCTCTGCTTTAAAACCTTACAGTCACCATTATTGATTCTAAAATAGAAAATATCATTATTTCTGATCATGCCCCTGTTTGTACCTCTTTTAGTCTTTCAGACATACATAAACCATCATCTCGTTGGAAGCTTAAGAATTTTCTCTTAGAAGACTCTCAATTCATTCTATCCATTGAGTCTTTTGTTCAACAGGTCTATGCTGATAATCTAGACTGTGATACATAGCCTGTGAATAATTGGGATTCTTTTAACGCAGCTTTGAGAAGGCACATTATGGCTTACTCAGGTAAAATAAAAGCTCTACGCAAAAAGCATCTGGATGACCTTTACTCTCAGCTTACTATAGCTGAACAACATTATTGGAGTGTCTCCAACCCTACAAATCTTTGTCAGGTACTGACTATACACTTCCGAATCAATGAGGAGATCACAGATCTTGCTGCGGGGACTATTCTTAAATACAAAACGAAAATCTATGACACATCCAATAAAGCAGGAAAAGCACTGGCCTCTTATTTGAAAACAAAAAAAGAGATGTTTTTCATTTCCCACATTAAAGACTCATCCGGCACCGTTATTCACCATCCCAATGATATACTTTTGCTTCAAACATTTCTATACCAACCTATACACTCCTGAGAATTATATTCCCCATAACAACATCACATCCTTTTTTGATAATATAAACAGATCCTCTTACCCCAATTGGATTTATCCCATTTAGATAACGAAATTACTCTTCTAGAAATTTCCAAAGCAATTTTAAGGCTTAGGTAAGGCAAAGCTCCTGGCCCTGAAGCTTTTTCCCAAAAAGCCTCCTCTGGATCCTTTTCAGAGGCCTTTCTCATTCTCTTCCCCAAACCTGACAAGGATCCTTCTTTACCCAGAAATGATCGGCCCATCTCTCTTATTAACGTTGAAAGTAAAATCTTTACAAACATGTTAGCCAATAAGTTCGAGTCTTCTCTTCCTTCCCTAGTTAAACCTGATGAAGTTAGCTATGTTAAAGGGTGCAACATTTCTTCCAACGCCAGAATACTCTTGAATGCTATCCACCTATCAAACAAAAATAAAAAAGATAAGCAGGGCTCCTCTGTTATAGCACTAGATGCAGAAATGCCTTTGATTGGGTCAATTGGGACTTCATGGTTCATTCCCTTCGTTGGCACAGTTGTGGCGACAAGTTCATCTCTCTAGTCAGGTTACTTTACTCTTCCCCAAAATCTTCAATATGTATTAATGGTCTAACCTCCCCATTTTTTTCCCTCAGCAGAGGCACCAGACAGGGTTGCCCCTTCTCACCTATTTTATATATCCTCTCCTTAGAACCGTTATTAGAACTAATCAGATCTAACAAAAATATCCCAGGTATAGCAAGTGGTACATATTATATAAAAATAGCTGCTTATGCAGATGACATGCAGATGACATTCTCATTAAGAAACATAAAAGACACCTCCCACATTTACTCAACGTACTCAATTTAGCTCAGCATCAGGTTACAAATGTATTAAAGATAAATCTGAAATCATGTCCCTCAATCCCTACTGCCTTAACTATGACATTGACCCCTTTGGTTTTAAATGGTGTAACTCCTCTATTAAATATCTAGGTCTAAGATTTGCTCCTACTATCCAGGACACCATAAAACCTAATTCACAATCTTTATTAGATAGTTTAAAAGAAATAACATCCAAATATTTCATGTTGGGGACAACTTGATACGAACATGATGATGCTATCACCAATAATCTTATATTATCTACAACTCCTTTGTGTTCCGATATCTCCCTCCATTTACAAATCTATTTACTCTATACTACTAAATTTCCTTTGGGGAGAGGGCAATAGCAAAATAATAGCTCTAATTTTCCCTGTAAAAATAACCAACCTTATTTATGTATTTAATCATTCCTCGTCGGCTATATCAGACCCTATTTGAGACACAATATCTGCCCTCCAATTATTTTTATTCCCACACACAAACGTTCCAAAAATGCCTTTCCCCTTTCTTATGGCCTAATAGTAAGATCATGATTAATAATAGAACCCTAAACAGAAAATCCTGGTTGAAAAATGGTATTAGATTAATACAGCAAATCATAAATAGGTCCTCTACCCTATCTTTTCAACAGATCAAATATCAATTCTCCATTCCAATACAGAATACAATTTCTACAACAAATGTGTTAATTCTTGCTTTGATGCACTACATAGCTCCTCCAATTATATTCTAACTCCTGATGCCTCTAGACTGCTACAACTTACAATGCCTTCAGACACTAAGGCTTCAAAATTCTACAACATTCTCCTTACATCCCTAAAGATATGTACGATACGCCACAAATGGGAAGACGACTTTGGCTACATTTTATGCTTTTCTCTAGAATTAAGCATATCTCTGCCTCTGCAAATATCTCCCAGCATTTCTTCTTCTTTATACACAGAGCATTCATTACACCAGCTAAAGTATTTTTATCTAAGATAAGTAACAACGATAATTGTTGATCATGTGGAGCTGCCACTGCATCATATGAGCATATGTTTTTTTTGTGTCCCTATACATTCAAGTGTGGAAATACCTTAATTCTATTTTTTCACAGATATCCTACTTTCTTTCATGAGTATTGTTTTGGGAAGCCTAGCTATAACCATCCACTTACCATCTGGAGCTTCTACACTCTATGATCTCTTTATCAGTCTGGCTTTGGAGAGCATAACTGTCAATTGGAAAGACTCCCGTTCCTTTTGCATTAGAAGCTGGTGGAATAACATTTGTCTCACGCAAGGATGGAACTGTGTATGGCAAACAATCTTAATTTTATACCTAAGTTCAATGCTAAATGATCATTTTTCACTCACTCTCTGGATCACTTTAATGCAACCACACACGGAATGTGACCTATTTTAATATCTCACACTCCTTGGATGTTCCTAGAATTTTTATATATGAATATTAATCCTGATACCTTACTGAATATTTTTATTATATGCTAAAGTGCCCCACTTCTTGAATTAGCTCTGCATGATTGCCCCCTCCCCTTTTATCTCTTATGTGTCCTATGCTTGTCTTGGGTTTGTCCTCCCCCTATTTAATCTATTTTAATGCAGAAATATTTCTATACTAAGTTGTGCACAATATATGGATATATATTTTTCATTTATTTCTTCATTATAAAGGTACTTTGTTCTAGAAATGTATAAGCTAAATAAGGATACAGTGCACTCTATTACTTGTTCTCCAGAATCTATTTCGTCAATAGTTTATCCAATGAATAACTGCATTATGTTTCAGATACAATGTCTTTATTATTGTATACTATATACTTCAATAAAAATTCAAAATTTTAAAAAAAGAACATTTGGCAACAGCTTATAGATATTGGAAAGGTGAAAAACACATTGGAGTTTCTATTGGAGCACAATTATTTTATACAAAAGGCAGTGTGACTGTTTCAGACTTGTCTATGCTTGATGTTGAGTTAACAAACAAAAGCTATGTTTGTTGGTGTCTTCCATTCTGATTACCAGGGATGAATGAGATTGCCTGGGTCCATTTTCCTTGTGATTTTGCTTGGTCCATATTTTCTTGAGAGCTCTTTTGTGTTTATCTTCACTGGAAGAAGGCAACGTTTCCACCTCCTCTTCACTGGATTGCTCCAGTCAGATGTTGATTTCCTCAAACTAGCTGGGTGAAGATATTTTCTGCCATCTGCTTTCTTTCAACCTTGTCCTCAGTGATTTTATCTTACTGTCTTGCTCCTTCCACGGAGTACCCGGAGGTGTGTGGCCATCATTTGCTTGCTGATCTTTTTTACTTTATTGTGATGTGCAAAACCTGTTGCAGCTTGATCGAGGTGGGTGGTGGCAGCTTAGATGCTTAGATGTTTTCAGATTATATGGTCAATTGCCAACACTAGGTACTACGTTCTAAATATAAATTAATTTTGTTATATGTATGAATCTTAGTGTTTTTTCTTTTACCTTCCCAGGCCCTTGCTCTCTTTCTTATCCACCAAAACTGTCCTTTTTAGGGTGAACCATTCATTTTTTTTTATTGTGATATAGCAAAAACAAAATCTTGACTTTTTACACAAAATGACAGTCTTAACAAAACATGTTTTAACACACTAGAATTATTAAATGGAAAAACTGATGAAAAATTACCACACGTAACACTTAAAGTATACATTCCTAACATTAACATGAAAAATAAACTAACAGAAAAAGAAAACAAAATAACATTCAGCTCAAAAAAAATAACCATTGCAAAAAAGGAAAAAAGAGAAAAATGAGAGAAAAATACAAAAAGAATCAATTACATTACATAGGTAGACCCGTAAATTCATTAAAAAACATAAAATTAAGCATTTGTTTTTCTTTACAGCTACTGACTGATACTGTTCCTATTAGTAAGCTTTACAACATTCAGGATCTTTACTACTCCTGCTGTCAAAAACAATTCCTTTCCTGAAGCCATTCATTCCCAAAACATAAAAGAATCCAAAGACTCAGCATTATGGACACATCTTTTCAATCTGAGGAGCCTTAAGTCCTAGGTCCCTGAAAGAGTGCTGAGTGGTGTGCTTTAAATTCATCTCGCATTCCTGACAGATGTCCCTATCTCTAATGTGTAAGATTTCCATAGTAGGTAACATGTTTGATCTAAATCTAAGGAAATCAGACCTAGTTCTTGGGTATGGCTTATTTCCTTAGATAGGTGGGCACGAAAGATCTGGGTTATCACACACAGAAAATTAGAAGGATAATTTAGCTGCTCGCATCCTCTCGATCGTCCTAATCCTCTCTTTATACATTCTTTTGTTTTTAGTGGATTTTGAACCAATGTGTCTGAGCCAGAATCTGCTCTGGTTTAAATCTCAGTACATTTACCCATAAGAATGTTTAAAAAACTATTATCACCCATCTGCGGATGTAAGGCAGGGACTGGGGGAGGTTCAAGGATTAGTCTAAAGAAGAATACCCATCTCTGTTCTGTCCAGGCTAAGAGGGATGTTAGCCCCAATTCCTACCGAATGGAAACCATGGGGACCAAATTTGGGAGGTTCAAGGTTCTCTTCCACGGTTTCACCTATAATTTATCCCAATCAATTTCAAAGCTATGGATGTTACATTCCAGACCAAGGAGCAAGGTCGGTACCACTTTGCCGATATCATATTTTATTAGTGGGAGAAGAGAACATTTACAAAATTGTATGTGAATTTAAATCATTTGAGAACCTAAATTCAATATCTTAATGACCATGGTATTTAGTAGATCCCTTTTGATGGAAAGGCACTAATCTTTGAGCCCAAATACATGATCTCATTAACGATAGGAATAACTTGGTTATCAATCAGCCAGGAAAAGGGTTTTGTCTTCCACTGAGGGCATTTAAATATCAATATTCAGGATTTTTCTGGGTTTATTATCAAATGGTTTAGATTTGCATATTCTGTCAAGGCATTAACAAGCCATTGCAAACCAATTTGTGTGCAATCCAGAGTAGCGATATAGTCAGCATAGGCTAACCAGGAAATCCTTGTTACTTCTATTTTGAGACTCACCAATATTGACTTTTGAAGTCACTGAAACAAATCTGACAAATACAAATTAAAGAGAAAAGGAGCAACAAAGCAACCTTGGCAAACTCCTCTCTCTATTTCAATTGCTTGAAATAGGTCACCAGAGCTAGACAATCTGACACGTAAGGTGGAATTATGATGAAGTTCTATCAAGATTGCAAACAGATTATCGGGCAGGTCCCAACTCTTCAGTTTGCCCCTTAGACAATCTCTATTAATAGTGTCGAAGGCCTGGGATAAATCCATCCAGGCTCCAAACAAGGGTCTACCACCCTTCGCAAAGCAACCCAAACTAATGCAACTGATGACCACATTATTGAACGAGGTAGATAGTCCTCTAGTAAAGCCAGTTTGAAACTTTGAGATAATGTCCTTGGTTTTGGCCCAACCTTATAGATCTATAAGGACAAGACCTGCAAATATTTTACTATCCACATCCAATAAGGAAATTGGATGGTAATTTGACTCAGCTAAGCGATCCGCTTGCTTATAAATGGCAATTATAATGGAACTTCTCCACGAGTATGGGACTGTTCTTGTCTCAACTATTTTATCAAAAAGGGCTTTTAACACTCTCTCCCATATGCCAGGATTAGATTTCAGAATGGCATTTGTGAAGCCATTTGTTCCGGAGGCTTGTGGTGCTGATGATTTAGCAGTAAAACTCGTAATCTCCTCTATGGAATGACTGAGAGCCCAGGTAGTGTCTAACTCGTTCCTGGGTTCTATGTTCTCAGGCGGTCCATAGATTTTGGCAAAATGATCGATCCAAGTCTGTTCCTGAATTATCACGTCTTGAGCATGATTTACTTTCTTATTTATCATCGTCCAAAAATGATGCGAGTTTTTAAGACATATGGCCGTTAACATTTCCTCTCAGGAATCTATGAGACCTCATCCAGTTCCTAAATGAATTATTAATCATCCTGGCCTCCTCAATTTGATGATCAGTGTTTATATTCGTTTTTTTTAAGGCATTCAACTTTTTTCTTCTCTCTCTCTTTTTTTCCAAAATTTGTAAGTCAAATCGGTGTCTATGGAAAGGCTAATTTTTAGGAGGGCGTGACTCTTGGGGATCTAGGTTTCATAGAAATTCCACAAATTATCCTGGGTCAAACTGCAAAGATAATTCCTGGTCAGTCAAATCTTTCGCAACACTCTCTAGATTATTATTTAGAGTTTGTCCCCCTCTATCAAATCTTACTAACCTATTTCTCTCAGAATTTAAGGCTAGCTCCTGAGTCAAGCCTGGGCCAGTGGGCTCCCGAAGGACCCCAAATGTTGCCTAGCATGATCACTGAGGCACCCATCAGTGATTTTAAACTCTGTACAGCTCTCAAACAAACCCTTAGAAACAAAAACATAATTGATGGTTGACTAGAGAGAGCCCCTCCTCCATGTTGACACCGGGAGGATCTCACCAGTCAAATTTCCATTTAGTACCCACAGATCCCACTCACTCATGAATTGACACCAAACATTATTATCAGTGATCTTTCATTTGTCTTGGCCTATTAGTGGAAAACCGCCTCCAACACATTGTGAATTAAAGTCACCCATGATTATTATATCATCAATTGGATACTGCATTGTATATGTAAAAAGTAGCTCCCACAGATTCTGAATGAAAACAATTAATGAAATAAGGGCGTGATTCAAGTAAACATTTACTAATAACCAACCTTGCTCATTCGTTTTGCCCTTCAAAGCAGTTGTAACAAGCATGATACCTGGAAATTCCTCAGAGAGTAAGACTGAACCACAAAATACTGCATTCTGCGCATGATACATAAGCCACATGATGCATAAGCCACAAGCAGGACGCGCCAAACCTACTCCACTGGCCAACTGGTGGTATGAAGAAAAAACATCTATATTAAAAAAGACTCTCAACCAGGTATCCTGAAAGAAAATCAAAATCAAATGTTTTAAATATATAGCGTTTCATGCCATCATTGCAGAATGAGTTTTCAGTTATGAAAATAGACATTAAAAGCACATATGGATGAAAGACCTTTTACTGATACTTTCAATACAGTGTGTGTTAACAAATGACATGTCCTCATGTATTTCATTATAGCCGCCATTATCTCTTTGGAAGTTGTGGCTAAAACCCCCCCAGTTGTTGTCACATTTATCTGTGCATACATCCTTGGTAGCCGTGGCTATAAAACTATCAGAAAATAAATAACATATGTACATATATATGTGGGCATTAGTCTTGTAAGATTTATTTCAGGATATATTGAGTGTAGTCTCTGTACACAGACGGTAACACTTTGATAAGATTCGATTCATCAACAGTACATACCAATGTAAACACTTCAAAGAGTTAAGTAAATATGCTAACTAAGTTTTTAAGAACAGGTTTATTTGGAGGGAATGTGGTTGCACAATTTCTTTTTATTTTACTTTCTACACATGATATATCGTTTTCATTAGCCCAATTGTCTGTACTATTAATGTCAATTATGTATGGAAATTGAAGGAAACAACTTCAAGTGAGAAATACATTGGAGAAAAAAAACTTGAAATTCAAGGAAAATCTTTAGTTGCAGGGACATTAAGGTGAGCAAAACATTGTAACAAAACCTTTGAAATTCAAGGAAAAACTTTAGTTGCAGGGACATTAAGGTAAGAACTTAATGCAACAAAACCCCTGAAATTGAGCTAAAATCATCTTAACTTCGTGCTCCCTGTTGCACAGCCTATGATCGCAATGATGACATCACAGATCACATTATTGATTTGATTTGATTTGATTTTAGCATTTATCGATCACCTATCTCATAGGGTCCAAGCAGAAACAGGATCTAGGTGCAGATGTTAAATTCTAGTAGATCACAAAGCACATCGAGCCATCACTTCATACTTAGGTTAATTGCTAAACAGTTAAATAAAAAGGTGAGTTTCCAGTAATTTTCTAAAGGTGAGGAAGAAAGTGGTCTGTCAAAGGTTCAACAGGTCCGAGGCTCAAAAGATCAGAAACGCCTGTCACCCCACGGTTTTGTTTTGACATATCGAACTGTCAGAAGGTACTGGTCTGCAGATCAAAGAGATCGGTTTGGGTAATAGGTTTTAATTTTTGCAGTCAGATAGGCTGGTGCAAGGCCATGAATCCACTGAAAAACCAAGTATAGAACCATAAGCAAGATTCGCTGATGAACAGGGAGCCAATGAAGGATCTTCCGATATTGTGAAAACATTGCCTTCCTTGGCAATTAAAAAATCAGGTTGATTGCAGAGTTCTGGGCAACCTGCAATCTCCTAATTTGGAATTTTTGGACACCCATAAGAAGGGCATTGCAGTAGTCCAATTTTGAATTTGGGAGTGTACCTACCACAATTGGACGGTCCTTTTCTGCAATGAGAGGCAAGATGGGCAAGTTGGTAATACAAAGATCTAACCATCTGATTAACATACAGGTTACAGTCCATGCTAGATTGCCAGATGCAAGCAAGATTTTTAACTGCATCTGAACATTTTGCAGGAGCGCCAAACAAGGCTGGGCATGGAGTACATTTCTAGGTGCACGCTGACTTTCACTTTGTAACCAAGAACAATGATCTCCATTTTAACAGGTTCCGCTGGAGCTTATTTTCCAGCATCCAGCATCCACATTTTAATTTTGTTGGCACAAACTAAAACTCGTTCAATTGCCTCCAGTGGGTGTTTAAGCCATACATAAATCTGGGTGTCAGCAGCGTATTAGTGGTAACACAAACCAAATTCTGATTTTTTTTTCAATAATGGGGGAATATAAATGTTAAACAACAACGCGGACAGTGACGATCCCTGAGGGACGTCATACTCCACAGGCAGTGAGTCGATAGGAGGCAATCTTGACCTGCAGCCGGTCAAAAAGGGCACAAACCATTCCAAGGTCTCATCTGATACCTGGGCTACCGAAAACAGCCTGGAAATTAAGATCTCAAAATCATCTGTGTCGAAGGTCACCGACAAGTCCAGCACGACCAACATGCTTACATCCCCTTCGCCGGCGGCCCCCAGAAGATCATCACAGATTGCCACAAGGGCTGTCTCCGTACTGTGGCCTGAACTAAATCCTGACTGGAATGAACCCAGGATATTATGATTATCCACTTAGCTCTGTAGCTCACTGGTAATGATCTTCTCTAGAATTTTAGCAGGTCATAATAGACCAGCAACTGGGCGATAATTGGAAATTATTTTATGGTTCAATGTTGCCTTCTTTAACAAAGGAGTGAGATATGATATATTTTTTTTTAAATCAGGCGGAACACAGCATTGGGCTAGTGAGGCATTGATTCAACTCTGTACAGACCCGCCCCAATGCATCTGCGTGCTGCGTGACAAAATAAGCTGGGATTGGATCATATCCAAAATTGGTAGTCTTAAGATTGCCTATTAATTTGGCAATATCGTCAATTGCAACTGGAGAAAACATGAATTTCGGCCCTAAAATTTCTCTCTGCCCTTGAGCATTTATTTTCTCCAGCATAAAGCCAGGATCAATAGATTGACAGGCCGATTCATGGAATAATTAGCGCGGCGCAAGTGGGCAAAAACGTGCGAATCGCAGTGGAATAGCGAAAATCGCAGTGCAAGTGGAAGTCCGTGCGCGAGAAAACCAGCGGATGTGCGATAAAAAAGTGCGCGGCGCACGTTGGCGCACAGGCCATCTAACAGCGTGCGCCAGGTCACAGCGAAAATCGCACAGGCCACAGCGAAATTCGCACATAGCGCGGCACACGCAACAAAAGTAGGCGGAACACGGGCGTAACACTCGGAATGGGGAACAACTTGCCAAAACGTGGGCATCACGGGGGAAGTACAGGGCACAAGTGCGCGTAACGCCCACACGCTCGCCTACAACACGTATTCATGGAATAGAATAGGGCAAAAAAGCGCACGCTCAAACCAGCGCACAGGTACAAACACGACCGCCACAAGAAAGCAGGCGGTAGCGTCTCTGCGGCTGTAAGAAATGTGCGCCAAAAGGTGCGCCAACAAATAGCACCTATATACTGCCATGGTGAATGTCCTATACTGTGGCCCTCCAGGACAAATGACGTGCAAAGGGGTACCCACAAACACGGACACCCGCTGACAAAAAATATGTGTGCGTGTATACCGGGGTGCGCGGGAAGTCTCACACGCGATTTGGCCGGGTACGTGGATTTCAGGGGTGCGTGGGAAGTTCCACACGCGATTTCAGCAGGGTACGTGTATTTCAGGGGTGCGCGGGAAGTTCCACACGCAATTTCATCAGGGTACGTGTATTTCAGGGGTGCGCGGGAATTTCCACACGCGATTTCAGCAGGGTACGTGTATTTCAGGGGTGCGTGGGAAGTTCCACACGCGATTTCATCAGGGTACGTGTATTTCAGGGGTGCGCGGGAAGTTCCACACGCGATTGGCCCAGTGCGAGCAGGGTACGTGTATTTCAGGGGTGCGCGGGAATTTCCACACGCGATTTCAGCAGGGTACGTGTATTTCAGGAGTGCGCGGGAAGTTCCACACGCGATTTCAGCAGGGTACGTGTATTTCAGGGGTGCGCGGGAAGTTCCACACGCGATTTCATCAGGGTACGTGTATTTCAGGGGTGCGCGGGAAGTTCCACACGCGATTGGCCCAGTGCGAGCAGGGTACGTGTATTTCAGGGGTGCGCGGGAATTTCCACACGCGATTTCAGCAGGGTACGTGTATTTCAGGGGTGCGCGGGAAGTTCCACACGCGATTTCAGCAGGGTACGTGTATTTCAGGGGTGCGCGGGAAGTTCCACACGCGATTGGCCCAGTGCGAGCAGGGTACGTGTATTTCAGGGGTGCGCGGGAATTTCCACACGCGATTTCAGCAGGGTACGTGTATTTCAGGGGTGCACGGGAAGTTCCACACGCGATTTCAGCAGGGTATGTGTATTTCAGGGGTGCGCGGGAAGTTCCACACGCGATTTCATCAGGGTACGTGTATTTCAGGGGTGCGCGGGAAGTCACACACGCGAATGGGCCAGTGCGAGCAGGGTACGTGTATTCCATGGGTGCGCGGGAAGTTCCACACGCGATTTCAGCAGGGTACGTGTATTTCAGGGGTGCGCGGGAAGTTCCACACGCGATTTCATCAGGGTACGTGTATTTCAGGGGTGCGCGGGAAGTTCCACACGCGATTGGCTCAGTGCGAGCAGGGTACGTGTATTTCAGGGGTGCGCGGGAATTTCCACACGCGATTTCAGCAGGGTACGTGTATTTCAGGGGTGCGCGGGAAGTTCCACACGCGATTTCAGCAGGGTACGTGTATTTCAGGGGTGCGCGGGAAGTTCCACACGCGATTGGCCCAGTGCGAGCAGGGTACGTGTATTTCAGGGGTGCGCGGGAATTTCCACACGCGATTTCAGCAGGGTACGTGTATTTCAGGGGTGCGCGGGACGTTCCACACGCGATTTCAGCAGGGTACGTGTATTTCAGGGGTGCGCGGGAAGTTCCACACGCGATTTCAGCAGGGTACGTGTATTTCAGGGGTGCGCGGGAAGTTCCACACGCGATTGGCCCAGTGCGAGCAGGGTACGTGTATTTCAGGGGTGCGCGGGAATTTCCACACGCGATTTCAGCAGGGTACGTGTATTTCAGGGGTGCGCGGGAAGTTCCACACGCGATTTCAGCAGGGTACGTGTATTTCAGGGGTGCGCGGGAAGTTCCACACGCGATTTCAGCAGGGTACGTGTATTTCAGGGGTGCGCGGGAAGTTCCACACGCGATTGGCCCAGTGCGAGCAGGGTACGTGTATTTCAGGGGTGCGCGGGAATTTCCACACGCAATTTCAGCAGGGTAGGTGTATTTCAGGGGTGCGCGGGAAGTTCCACACGCGATTGGCCCAGTGCGAGCAGGGTACGTGTATTTCAGGGGTGCGCGGGAAGTTCCACACGCGATTTCATCAGGGTACGTGTATTTCAGGGGTGCGCGGGAAGTTCCACACGCGATTGGCCCAGTGCGAGCAGGGTACGTGTATTTCAGGGGTGCGGGGGAATTTCCACATGCGATTTCAGCAGGGTACGTGTATTTCAGGGGTGCGCGGGAAGTTCCACACGCAATTTCAGCAGGGTACGTGTATTTCAGGGGTGCGCGGGAAGTTCCACACGCGATTTCATCAGGGTACGTGTATTTCAGGGGTGCGCGGGAAGTTCCACACGCGATTGGCCCAGTGCGAGCAGGGTACGTGTATTTCAGGGGTGCGCGGGAATTTCCACACGCGATTTCAGCAGGGTACGTGTATTTCAGGGGTGCGCGGGAATTTCCACACGCGATTTCAGCAGGGTACGTGTATTTCAGGGGTGCGCGGGAAGTTCCACACGCGATTTCAGCAGGGTACGTGTATTTCAGGGGTTCTGGGGAGTACCACACGTGAATTGGCCGTGTGGGCCCTCCCAGGTGTACGCTCCACAACCTCCACGGACCCTGCAGGCAGCCCACACCACGGGGGACTACCCTGCACCCATGCTCATGTCCCGCAGGCATCCCATCCACCATGGGCATGCCCCCCAGCCAACCCACATGTCACCTTGCACTACTGATCAACAATGCATGTCTACCACCACCCCCACCCCCCTGCCACCATGGGCATCCTCCACCAGGCCCCCACTCATGTCTCCCACCACCCCCACCCCCCAGCAGTGCAGGGGCAGCCTCCACCAGGCCCCCACTCATGTCTACCACCACCCCCACCCCCCAGCATCCAGGGTCACCCTCCACCAGGCCCCCACTCATGTCTCCCACCACCCCCACCCCCCTGCCACCATGGGCAGCCTCCACCAGGCCCCCACTCATGTCTCCCACCACCCCCACCCCCCAGCCACCAGGGGCAGCCTCCACCAGGCCCCCACTCATGTCTCCCACCACCCCCACCCCCAAGCAGTGCAGGGGCAGCCTCCACCAGGCCCCCACTCATGTCTCCCACCACCCCCACCCCCCAGCAGTGCAGGGGCAGCCTCCACCAGGCCCCCACTCATGTCTCCCACCACCCCCACCCCCCTGCCACCATGGGCAGCCTCCACCAGGCCCCCACTCATGTCTCCCACCACCCCCACCCCCCTGCCACCATGGGCAGCCTCCACCAGGCCCCCACTCATGTCTCCCACCCCCCCACCCCCCTGCCACCATAGGCACCCTCCGCCAGGCCCCCACTCATGTCTCCCACCAACCCCACCCCCCAGCCACCAGGGGCAGCCTTCACCAGGACCCCACTCATGTCTACCACCACCCCCACCCCCCAGCAGTGCAGGGGCAGCCTCCACCAGGCCCCCACTCATGTCTCCCACCACCCCCACCCCCCAGCATCCAGGGTCACCCTCCACCAGGCCCCCACTCATGTCTCCCACCACCCCCACCCCCCTGCCACCATGGGCAGCCTCCACCAGGCCCCCACTCATGTCTCCCACCACCCCCACCCCCCTGCCACCATGGGTAGCCTCCACCAGGCCCCCACTCATGTCTCCCACCACCCCCACCCCCCAGCCACCAGGGGCAGCCTCCACCAGGCCCCCACTCATGTCTCCCACCACCCCCACCCCCCAGCAGTGCAGGGGCAGCCTCCACCAGGCCCCCACTCATGTCTCCCACCACCCCCACCCCCCAGCAGTGCAGGGGCAGCCTCCACCAGGCCCCCACTCATGTCTCCCACCACCCCCACCCCCCTGCCACCATGGGCAGCCTCCACCAGGCCCCCACTCATGTCTCCCACCACCCCCACCCCCCTGCCACCATGGGCAGCCTCCACCAGGCCCCCACTCATGTCTCCCACCACCCCCACCCCCCTGCCACCATGGGCAGCCTCCACCAGGCCCCCACTCATGTCTCCCACCACCCCCACCCCCCAGCCACCAGGGACAGCCTCCACCAGGCCCCCACTCATGTATACCACCACCCCCCAGCAGTGCAGGGGCAGCCTCCACCAGGCCCCCACTCATGTCTCCCACCACCCCCACCCCCCTGCCACCATGGGCAGCCTCCACCAGGCCCCCACTCATTTCTCCCACCACCCCCACCCCCCTGCCACCATGGGCAGCCTCCACCAGGCCCCCACTCATGTCTCCCACCACCCCCACCCCCCTGCCACCATGGGCAGCCTCCACCAGGCCCCCACTCATGTCTCCCACCACCCCCACCCCCCAGCATCCAGGGTCACCCTCCACCAGGCCCCCACTCATGTCTCCCACCACCCCCCTGCCACCATGGGCAGCCTCCACCAGGCCCCCACTCATGTCTCCCACCACCCCCACCCCCAGCATCCAGGCTCACCCTCCACCAGGCCCCCACTCATGTCTCCCACCACCCCCACCCCCCAGCAGTGCAGGGGCAGCCTCCACCAGGCCCCCACTCATGTCTACCACCACCCCCACCCCCCAGCATCCAGGGTCACCCTCCACCAGGCCCCCACTCATGTCTACCACCACCCCCACCCCCCAGCAGTGCAGGGGCAGCCTCCACCAGGCCCCCACTCATGTCTACCACCACCCCCACCCCCCTGCCACCATGGGCAGCCCTCACCAGGTCCTCACAATCCCCAATCATGTGCGTAATGGACAGCCTCCACAGCCAAAAAGCCCTACCAAGTAACCCATTCACCCACATGGAAATGGAAATCACATGTTACACCCCCAATGTTCATTAAGCTAATGAACCCATGTCCGTCACACACAATGGTTGCAATTGAATGGGAAAACACACAACATGACATGCATGAAACCAATGAGATGATACCACACAGTGAAGTATGGAAACAAAATTGTATTGAAAAAAATAAAGAATGCTAAAGAAAGAAAACAAACTACAATGTGAATGAGAAAAAAAAAGCTGCATGTCCGTATGAAAACACAAAACTGCAAATCAGAATCCAAAAATATTTGCCCAAAGTCAAAAGTAAAAAAATCTACATGCAATAAAGAACTATGTAAAAAACTACCAAGGGTCCATAAGCCCAACTGAACAAAGGAAACCTACTAAAAAACCTACCTAAAAATCAACTATATACAAAAAGTGGAGCAGTGTCCGTCGACTCCAAATCATAATAAGAAAGAAAGGAAACCTAAAACTAAAGAACTATTTACAAAGGCGGCGGGCAAGTCCAGCGGCTCACTCCGTGGTGTCCCGGGCCAGGGCATCATCGAACTCCTGTTCGATGTCCCGGAGGCGGTCCAGTTCCATGGCCCCGAGGGTCCGCAGGGACGACGC
Organism: Ambystoma mexicanum; assembly: GCF_040938575.1. Lineage (NCBI taxonomy): Eukaryota > Metazoa > Chordata > Amphibia > Caudata > Ambystomatidae > Ambystoma > Ambystoma mexicanum. The sequence continues at coordinate 1,272,779,088 of NC_090937.1, read as the reverse complement.
TGTGTCCTCCTCCAACCCCCTGCGGATTGCCTCGAGGCACTCGGCCCGCCTCAGGGCCCTCCGCATGGAGTTCTCCGCCCTGACCATTGTGAGCCGCGCCTCTTCCGCCCGCCGCCGCTCCGCACCTATGGCGTGGCCCAACCGCTGCCACACGGAAGACACTCTCTGTCCTGGGTCCCCCTGCCCTCCGGCCGATGCCTGCCCCTCCGATGTCGAAAGCCCCGAGCCTTCATGTCTCCCACCATGTTGCTGCTGCTGCTGCTCTGCCTCTGCCCGTGCACTGCCTCCTGCTGCCTGCACATCCTCCGCCGGCTGGGGTGCAGTTGTTGATGTGGCCGCCCCTGCTGGACCTCCGACTCCCGACTGTGGCAGGGATGCCTCCTCCACCAGCCTGGCCGCACCGTCAGAGGCAGCTCCACAGGGCACCCAGGTGACTGATGGGTGGGAAGATGGCACAGAGGACGACTGGCGCGTAGGGGGTCCAGTTGAGGAGGGGGTCGGAGCAAGCCCCATCAGACGGAGGAATCCGGCCTGGGTGACCTGTCCCAGCAGGCTGACGTGGTCAACGAGCCATTCGAGATGATGTGCAGTCTCTCCATGAAAAGACTGCAGGTCACCTCGCATGGCCCGTTGACGCAACGCCACACCAGCCAGGACAGGCTCAACCCGGACCTGGATGGCCACGTCCGCAGGCAGAGGAAGGCCAGTTGACGTCAGCTCATCCCCTGCCTGAACACGGGTCTGGACGTAGGCATCCCTGCTGGTGCAAGATGATGCAGGGACAGGATCGGGGACAGGATTGCACACAGGCACCTCCGCGGCCGCCTGTGCTGCCTCCTGTCCCTGGTCCTGCACTGCACCACTAGCACCAGTGGGATCCCCACATCCAGACCCCGTCTCTGGTGCTTGCACGGCCCCCTCCTCCACCAAACCCCCCACCAACCTGGATGACTCCGTGCCATCTTCCCCTGTTGGGCCCTGTGGGGACCCAGCTGCCCCTTCTGCTGCCGAGGAGTCCAACTGCAACCTCCGCCTCTTGGACCTCCTCCCGGCAGCTGCGGCCTGGGACGCGGCACCGGACTCCTCACTCCCCGACGAGATGACAACACGGGAGGGGAGCCGGGCCTTGCGTCTCCGGCTGGCGGTCGGATCCCCGCCGCTGTGCTCCACAGCACCTTCTCCGCCCTCTTCATCAGTTGACGCTGCAGACAGGAAGAAACAAAACACAGGCATCAGGGCACTGTACAATGGACACATACACGCATGACAGTTGCACATGAGTGGCATTGGCAAACCTCAGACATGTCATCACAATCCCCAACACACATGTCATTGCAACTCGCACACATGAGCCATACCACAGCCATATCGCAACTGCCACCACCATCCCTACACATACAACAGCATCAGCAGCCAAAGGGGAGCCAGACATCACATGCAACACAGGAAGTGCACCACACATGTACACACACCACCACACTTGCATGCATGTCTACACCTCTGCCAAGTGTTGCACTGTTCAGACGGGCATCCATGTCACATCTGACAATCAGGCTTCCACATACCGCTGTCACATGCATCCATGTTGCATTACTGTTGCACCCTTGTCAAATACACACACATGCACATGTACACAGTGCTCATACATGCAGCCGAAAACAACATACATGCCTGACATGACGGACATGTCTACTTACATACACATTCATCCAAACATGTGTGCACGCACAACTGCATTTGCCATGCAAGCCCACACACACAAGCACCATCCATGTCTCACACATTACAGCCCTCGCATGTGTCAGCCCCACGGCCCTGTACACCCCCACCCATACTCGACCCCATACAAACAGATGTGCAACCGGCACAATGCCGAATAATCACCACACGCACTGCTCACAATCAGGATGCATGTACACTCACCGCTCGACTCCAGACGGGTCTGCTTCTCTAGGACCTGGACGTGGAGCGCTGGGGATATGCGTTCCAGGATCCCCATCTGTTCTTCCGACAAGTGGCCCCGGCGCCCCTTGGCATCCGCTGCCTTCAAGAGGCGCCGGGCCTTGTTCAGGGTCCTGGACCTGAAGTCCTCCCAGCGCTTCCTGACATGTTGTAAGTCCCGGACTGCCACCCCCTCCGCGTTGATGGCAGTCACGATGTCAGTCCAGATCCGAGTCCGTCCTTCCTTGTCGGCGCGGGAACTTCCGAAGAGGGCATCATACTGCCCCAGGACTTGCTCCACCAGGACACCAACTTCGGTGGCACTGAAGCTGGTGCCCCTCTGCCTCTCTGGCCGGGGGTTGTCAGTGGTCACAGATGGTGTTTGCCCCGACATGACAACCCCAGAGGCAGGAGTGGGTGGGCAACTGGGTCCTGGGGCTGGGCTGTGGAGCGATGGAATTCCAGTCGGGAGTCTTCGCTTCCAGCAGGGGTGGTCACAGCAACAGCACCCCTGGCTGATGTGCAGGCAGCAAATGGCAGTGCACGTGGGCAGCAGGCAGTCAGGCAGCAGCAGATGGCAGGTGGGAGCGTGCTCGGGGCTCTGGGGGGCAGTAGTTCGGCCTTCTGGGCAGGAGCGTGGTCTTCCGTGTGCTTACGCGTGGCCAGCTTGGTACGGAGTGATTTGGCATGTGAAAATCCTGCACGTCAGCGTGAAAACCGAGGAAAGGCCCTTAGCGCGTAAGCGCGTCAGCACGCATACGCGATTCTATTGGACCAAAGGCCCTCAGCGCGTAAGCGCATCTGTGACGTGACCCGCACGGGTGTTTCCCACACAGCACGTGATGACAGAGCACACGTGGAAAGACTGCACGTCAGAGTCTCATCGCGTGTATTTGGACAGCACGTCAGAGTCTCATCGCGTGTAATTGGACAGCACGTCAGAGTCTCATCGCGTGTAATTGGACAGCACGTCAGAGTCTCATCGCGTGTAATTGGACAGCCCGTCAGAGTCTCATTGCGTGTAATTGGACAGCACGTCAGAGTCTCATCGCGTGTAATTGGACAGCACGTCAGAGTCTCATCGCGTGTAATTGGACAGCACGTCAGAGTCTCATCGCGTGTAATTGGACAGCACGTCAGAGTCTCATCGCGTGTAATTGGACAGCCCGTCAGAGTCTCATCGCGTGTAATTGGACAGCACGTCAGAGTCTCATCGCGTGTAATTGGACAGCACGTCAGGGTGTCATCGCGTGTAATTGGACAAAAGTTGCGCGTACACGCGATTGGCCTATGTACGTGTATGTCAGGTGTGCGCGGACACTTACACACGCAAGTACGTCAGCGCACCTGTATCCCGGTGTGCGCAGGAATTTCCACACGCTATTGGACTGGGTACTGGTTTTCAGGGGTGCGCGGGTCACACGCTTGCCTACAACACGCGCAACGCATTAATTTGTGCGCTAACAAAATAACAAGCTCAGACCCAGGATGAACATACCGTTCCTAGCAGCAGTGGGCGTGGCCTACCAAAGGAGGAGGAGGAGGATAGTCAGGGCCAGAATATTCACACCCAGAACCAGCCTTTTCGGGATGCCTGATGACCAGGTGCATGGGAGGTACAGGTTTCCACCACACATCATACTGGACCTGGTGAGTGAGTGGGAGGATGACCTCACATCACCCACCCTGTGCTCCCAAGCACTCAGCCCCCTGGAGAAGGTCCTCAATGTACTGCACTTCTTAGCCACTGGATCATTTCAGCGGACAAGTGCCATTGTGGGTGGTGTATCACAGGCCACCCAGTCACGCTGCCTACACCAGGTCTTGAACATCATCACTGCACGCCCATCAGTCCGCAGGCACATTTTCCTGCCCAGAACCCCTGCAGAAAGGCATGCTGCCGCCCTGGATTTCTACGCTGTGGCACGATTCCCCAAAGTGCTAGGTGCCATCGACTGCACCCATGTGGCTCTACGTCCCCCCAGGGCACATGAGCACATCTATAGGAACCGCAAGCACTGGCATTCCATCAACGTGCAGGTAGTATGTAATGCCAAGGGAATCATCACCTCAGTATATGCCAACTATCCCGGGTCAACCCACGACAGCTTCATTTACCGAATGTCCACCCTAAGCCGGGACCTAGAAGCTGGGCGGCATGGCGATACATGGCTGCTTGGTGAGTATGAATGCCACTGCACATGCATGCATGTCAGATACTGAGCAAGGTCACAACCCCACCAATGATACCAATCACCACCTCCACAGGGGACAGTGCCTACCCTCTCAGCCCCCACATGATGACGCCAATTCGGAACCCCACCACGCCACCCCAGGTAAGATATAACGCAGCCCACATTACAACCCGGGGCATAGTGGAGCGCACATTCGGAGTGCTGAAGTCACACTTTCGCTCCCTTGACCGTTCGGGCGGCCAGCTGTTGTACGCTCCCCCAGTAGTGTGCAGGATCATAGTGGCAGCATGTGTCCTGCACAACGTTGCAACACGCCGGGGCCTGGCCGTGGACATGGTGGTGCCCCCCCATCCCCAACCACATGCACAGCCGCTGCGCATGGGAGGGGAAAGGGCACGGGGGGAGGCAGCCCGTACACAGCTAGTGGCTAATTACTTCACATAGAAATCACACCCCTGTGGAGTGCACACTGCCCTGGCACATTCCATCTGACAATCAATGATGACGCAACCTGACACTGATCCTGAATGTCTGGAGAAAGAACCGTGAAAACCATATCAGCCTGAGATTGTTCACCTGGAAGTGTCACAATGTGTGCATCCCTACCCACACAGACACCACCAATGCAGTTTTGTGAAGTTACACATTCAAGCAGCTAAAATGAATACCCACTTGCAAAATGCAACAAGAGGACAGTGCCATGTCAGCCAACCCAACCCCAGCACCGCCACACGACACACCGTGCCATGTCATGCTATTTGCAGGTAAACAAAGTAATCCCCACAACATGACACTAGTGTCACAATGTACAGTGTCCCTATTAGAAACTTGCAACACCAGAAATGCTCACAGTAATGCCGGACCAACAACAAACTAGAGCACGTACTACCATTAACATGACATCACTAATGTTAAATATTAGTAGTCTCACCACCTGGAAATGCCTGCACTCCCACCACTACCAACTGTGCAGTGTTGGCGCCATGTAGAGTTGTAGGTGCACTGCTGCCAACATGGACTACATCTCCAGACTAGAGGTCCTTGTGTAGACATGAGGAAGGGACCTGCAAATTGGGAGGTAGACACAGAAGATGAGTTACACATCAATGCAACATGCAGTGTACAACACAACAGCAATATGCACTAGGAATGTATACACAGTATTGACTACAGACTGCCCACACAGCTCATGGGAGTCCAACGTCACTGTGTAATTCACTGTCACTTGGGCACACCCTTTGCAAGCCCATGGAAACGGGAAGCAGGAGGGGTGTGTGTGACTCAAACCCAAGCATCTGAACCAAATACATTACAAGCCTGCATGTGCCCAGCCACAATGCAGCGTATGCCCACAGGAACCACGGAAGCCAACAAATCGTCCCAAAAAAATTGGGAATAAAATAAATAAAAATAAAAAAAAATAAAAAATAAAAAAAAAATAAAAAATGGCCATTGAAGGGCCCGGGGGGGGGGGGGGTTGGGGAGGCCACCCAGGAGGTCCGAGGACAGGATGCACACCAGAACCCACCTGCGTGGATCCTGGGAAAATAAAACACCTCCATGGGATCATGGCCCACACGGCTACCCTATTGTGGGAGTATCACTGCTGTCGCTATTATCACCCTGTGCAGCTGCATCCGGAGGTGGTTGCACTATGGGAGGCAGCCCACGCAAGGCCCTAGTCTGCTCCTCCATGGCTGCAAGCATGCGGGTGTGGTAGGTCTGGTTCTGGAGGATGAGTGTGCGTAGGTCCCCATGCAACAACTCACGGGATGCCCGGACCTCCGCCCTCGTTGCCTGCATCTCAGCTGAGAGCGTACGGGTGAGACGCTCCAGCTGCTGTTCTGTCCTTTGGTGTGTTGAAGCCTCAAGCTCAACAAGAGTCGTCCTGAGGTGAAGGAGCTCCTGCCTCAGGGCTTCCCTGTGGCCCTGGGACTCAATGGAGATGGCCTCCTGCAGAGTCGCCAGTGCCGCCCGCCTGTCCCTGTTGGACCCCAACATGTCCTCCCTGTGTGACTGGCAGATGGAGTCGGTTGCCTGCTCTAGTCGCTCCATCAGCCTTTCAGGGGGGGACAATGGAAGTGGCCACCCTATCCATGGCCTGAGCCATCATCTCGGATGATGCTGCCTGTTGGGTTGCCATACCGTAAATGGATTGCTCCCATGCGGTATTGCCAGGTGGCGTACGGCCACCACGCCGGCGGGCACCACACCTGTCTGGGGCAAGGCGAACTGCGCCTTGCTGTGCCAGCACTGCCTGAGGCTGCAGGACTGCATTCCCCCTCTGATCTGCTGGCCCAGGAACAGGATCAGATGTCGCGGAGTGTGACCCTGCATCCGTAACCACCAAAGGCGTAGCTGCCAACACTGACATCCCCATTGAGGGTTCTGACCCTGGTGCAGGTGGGTGAGACAGAACAGAATCCCTCCCTGGAACACTCACCTGCGACGGCACGTAGGTCTCATCCGAATCAACACCTGAGTACAGCTCGGGGGAGGTGCAGCCAGAGACACCCCTTGAGAGCACGACCTGCAGCACTTGTGGGTTCTCACCCAGCACCACACCACGTCCCTCACTGGTGGTTGGTCGGCCCTCGGACCCCTCCTGGGTCTGCACCATCTCCACAACCCCAGCAGTATCAGGTGCGTCTTCCCCTGCAAAGACATTAAAACAAAGAAATGGAAACAGGCATTAGCACCATGGCACACAATGAGGGCTGAGAAGCAAGAGAACCAGTACTTGTTTGACACATGTCCCACATGACTAAAACCCTCCCATGCATGCACCCTCACTGCGTATGAAGGGCAGGCAAATGGCACACACTGATGACACCAAGATGGAAGATGAACACATTTTCTGCATGCTGCCTGGCAGTGGCATCACACATTGGCCTGTGATTGCCAGGTGAAACACACATGCCATCACACGGATGGCATGTACCATTGCTATTGAGTGAAGATGGAGAGGAGGGCAGCACCTATTCATTCAGTCCAGTTCCCACATGTAATAGCTTTTCTAATTCAAACAGGTCAGATTCTTCACCTGGAGCTGCCAGTCCGAAATGGTGCAATTGCACAGGGACATGTCTGAACAAATGATATCCAGGTAACAAAGTCACTCCACTTTACCATAGCCATGTCAGACATGTGACTAGAGGACTGCGACATGCCTAGTAAAAGTGGTGGAATGCAAACAATCTGACTAAATGAACAGTGAAAAATTAAGCAACAATGTTGTGGCAAGGTGACACTTCAAGGGCAACTGGCGTGCAGTTGGGCTAGATGTCTACTGTTGGCAGAAGGGATACTGCTATGGCCAAATGCAGCTGCGCAGGATGTATTGCATGAAGCACATGGCTGACCCATATGACTCAGGCGCACACACTCTCACCTGGCACACAAACAGAAGCCCTCACACACACCATGCACATGGATGACACACACATGCATGTGCACTCACCGGACAATGCCTCGTAATCAGCCAAATCTCCCACGCCTTGGATCTGTTCCTCCGTGACATAGGTCCCAGCGACTGACTCATGTGGAGTGAGTTCCATGTCTACTACTGGAGACCCACCTCCAGTCACTAGAGTTGCGGCATGACTTGAGGCCAGCTTACTCTTTGCCCTGCGCTTTAGGTCATTCCAGCGCTTATAGCAATCATTGGCTGTGCGCATCACGATTCCAAGGGCACTTACGATGTCCGCAACGGTCTGCCAGTGTGCCTGGCGTTGTGCAGGTGTGGTCTTGGATCCTGCAACAATGACCATCTCGTTGTCATGTGCGGACACATACTCGACAAGTGCATTCAGTTCGTCATCCGTGAAGCTGGGCTTCCTGGATGGGCAGGACTGTGTAGCCGTGTCTGGGGCATCAGCCTGTGCCGGACGAGCACTCTTCCTCTTCCGCTTGGAAGGTGGTGGTGATCCTGAGTGTCCTGCGCCGCTCTGGACACTAGGGGCAGGAGCCCTGGTGGACTCTGTATCAGGAGTGTGGGATTGCACACTCAGCATGGGAGTTGGTGCAGGCATTGGCTCTAGTGTGATGGTGTCAGGGGGAATGTCAGCAGCATGGACTAGGACCGACACTGTCCGGGCTGGGTGTGTGAGGGCTGGGGTGGATGGAGCCGCAGCTGCCCCTGCAGCCTCTCCGCCCTGCCTACTTGGTGCACCAGATGACCTTGCTGCCCCAGATGCACGTGGCATGGTGACATCAACGTGCACCAGCGCACGTGTCATAGGCCTGCTGACCTGGAAGTCAGCCATGGAGTCAGCCAGGTCTGGTGCCACAATGGGCTGGTCCAACAAGGGCTGAGCATGGATGGTGTCAGCCACATCAGCCTCAACGGGAGGGGGGGGTGGGGGGATTATGGGTGCCCTTGACTGGTCCTCCACACATGGGGGGATAGGCTCACCCTGCAAGTAACGACCACGTCCCCTACCGGATCCACCACGGCCACCACTTGTGGCTCTTCCACCTTTGCCACCCTTACGGAATCCTCGCCTCCCAGCCATGGCACTGATGTTAATGTGCGTATGTGAGTGGCTGTAAAATATTGTCCTGGGCAATTGGGGGTCAAAGGGGTTGGGTACCAGATGGTAATTGTACCCTAGTGCTCTTGCAAGGCTGATTGTAACCCCTGGGGAAAGATGACGGGTCACGCTACGCACAGGAGCCCCAAAAAAGGGAGATGACGTGCACGCAACCCCTCCTAGACCACGTGTGCAGTAAGAAAAACCTGCACTTCGCTGTGGCACCCAGTAACACAAGAATGAACGTATGCGTGTCACACGCAGCCTAGAATGACCTCTGAAGGGGTAGGCTACACACGGGGCAAGCACAGATGTTAGATACGTGCGTGACTCACCGTCTGCCAGGTAAAAGAGCGTGAAAAAGGAGCGCGTTTGGTTGGCAACACCCCCGCCAAAAGAAGATTTGTACGCTGTCTGAGGAGACAGGACAACAGTAGAAGGGAACACTGTTTGAGGGAACAGGCCCAGGTAAACCAGTAAAAGAGAAAAAAGAGAAAAAGCTGTCAGAGGTAACAGGGAATACGAACTTGAAACGCTGTGAAGTAAATCGCGTGTGAAACGACAAGAAGTACAGAATTCACCCACTCGCTTTCCACGAAAAGCACGTACAAGGAAATGGTGTTCTACGCGTACCTTTTATACAGGCCCACACGTCCAGCGTCACTTACGCGGCGTATACACGCTAGGGCCATTTCCACCAATTACACGCTTTGTCACTTCTGCGTGTAGGGCCATTTCCACCAATCACACGCGATGAGACTCTGACGTGCAGTCTTTCCACGTGTGCTCTGTCATCACGTGCTGTGTGGGAAACACCCGTGCGGGTCACGTCACAGACGCGCTGAGGGCCTTTGGTCCAATAGAATCGCGTATGCGTGCTGACGCGCTTACGCGCTAAGGGCCTTTCCTCGGTTTTCACGCTGACGTGCAGGATTTTCACGTGCCAAATCACTCCGTACCAAGCTCGCCACGCGTAAGCACACGGAAGACCACGCTCCTGCCCAGAAGGCCGAACTGCTGCCCCCCAGAGCCCCGAGCACGCTCCCACCTGCCATCTGCTGCTGCCTGACTGCCTGCTGCCCCTGCACTGCTGGGGGGTGGGGGTGGTGGGAGACATGAGTGGGGGCCTGGTGGAGGCTGCCCCTGCACTGCTGGGGGGTGGGGGTGGTGGGAGACATGGGTGGGGGCCTGGTGGAGGCTGCCCCTGCACTGCTGGGGGGTGGGGGTGGTGGGAGACATGCATTGTTGATCAGTAGTGCAAGGTGACATGTGGGTTGGCTGGGGGGCATGCCCATGGTTGATGGGCTGCCTGCGGGACATGAGCACGGGTGCAGGGTAGTCCCCTGTGGTGTGGGCTGCCTGCAGGGGCCGTGGAGGTTGTGGAGCGTACACCTGGGAGGACCCACACGGCCAATTCACGTGTAGTACTCCCCAGAACCCCTGAAATACACATTCCCTGCTGGTATCGCGTGTGCAACTTCCCGCGCACCCCTGAAATACACGTACCCTGCTGAAATCGTGTGTGGAACTTCCCGCGCACCCATGGAATACACATACCATGCTCGCACTGGCCCATTCGCATGTGGAACTTCCCGCGCACCGCTGAAATGCATGTACCCTGCAGAAATCGCGTGTTGAACTTGCCGCGCACCCCTGAAATACACGTACCCTGCTGAAATCGCGTGTGCAACTTCTACATGTACCCTGCTCGCACTGGGACTATCGCGTGTGGAACTTCCCGCGCACCCCTGAAATACACGTACCCTGCTCGCACAGGGCCAATCGCGTGTGGAACTTGCCGCGCACCCCTGAAATACACGTACCCTGCTGAAATCGCGTGTGCAACTTCCCGCGCACTCCTGAAATACACGTACCCTGCTCGCACTGGGCCAATCGCGTGTGGAACTTCCCGCGCACCCCTGAAATACATGTACCCTGCTCGCACTGGGCCAATCGCGTGTGGAACTTCCCGCGCACCCCTGAAATACACGTACCCTGATGAAATCGCGTGTGGAACTTCCCGCGCACCCATGGAATACACGTACCCTGCTCGCACTGGCCCATTCGCGTGTGTGACTTCCCGCGCACCCCTGCAATACACGTACCCTGATGAAATCGCGTGTGGTACTTCCCGCGCACCCATGGAATACACGTACCCTGCTCGCACTGGGCCAATCGCGTGTGGAACTTCCCGCGCACCCCTGAAATACACGTACCCTGCTCGCACTGGGCCAATCGCGTGTGGAACTTCCCGCGCACCCCTGAAATACACGTACCCTGCTCGCACTGGGCCAATCGCGTGTGGAACTTCCCGCGCACCCCTGAAATACACGTACCCTGCTCGCACTGGGCCAATCGCGTGTGGAACTTCCCGCGCACCCCTGAAATACACGTACCCTGATGAAATCGCGTGTGGAACTTCCCGCGCACCCCTGAAATGCACATACCCTGCAGAAATCGCGTGTGGAACTTGCTGCGCACCCCTTAAATACACGTACCCTGCTGAAATCGCGTGTGCAACTTCCCGCGCACCCCTGAAATACACGTACCCTGCTCGCACTGGGACTATCGCGTGTGGAACTTCCCGCGCACCCCTGAAATACACGTACCCTGCTCGCACTGGGCCAATCGCGTGTGGAACTTCCCGCGCACCCCTGAAATACACGTACCCTGCTCGCACTGGGCCAATCGCATGTGGAACTTCCCGCGCACCCCTGAAATACACGTACCCTGATGAAATCGCGTGTGGAACTTCCCGCGCACACCTGAAATGCACGTACCCTGCAGAAATCGCGTGTGGAACTTGCCGCGCACCCCTGAAATACACGTACCCTGCTGAAATCGCGTGTGCAACTTCCCGCGCACCCCTGAAATACACGTACCCTGCTCGCACTGGGCCAATCGCGTGTGGAACTTCCCGCGCACCCCTGAAATACACGTACCCTGCTCGCACTGGGCCAATCGCGTGTGGAACTTCCCGCGCACCCCTGAAATATACGTACCCTGCTCGCACTGGGCCAATCGCGTGTGGAACTTCCCGCGCACCCCTGAAATACACGTACCCTGATGAAATCGCGTGTGGAACTTCCCGCGCACCCATGGAATACACGTACCCTGCTCGCAATGGCCCATTCGCGTGAGTGACTTCCCGCGCACCCCTGAAATACACGTACCCTGATGAAATCGCGTGTGGTACTTCCCGCGCACCCATGGAATACACGTACCCTGCTCGCACTGGCCCATTCACGTGTGTAACTTCCCGCGCACCGCTGAAATACACATTCCCCGCTTGGCGTTTGCTGTTTGCCAGCCCGGTGAACTGGTCCAGGGTTAGCGCAGCCCTTTGCGATGATTTAGCGATTTTGATGCGTTTCCTTGCGCGAGGGCATTCTTGGGGGCGTTACTGGCGCTGCTGCAGGGTCGCTGCGATTCTCTGCGCCACGGCTGGTTTGGGAGCCTGAAATCCATGAATACGCTGTGCGCGGAAATCGGTTTTAGCGCACGTGCCTGGCGCAGTCAATCGCACGCGGACACTCTGCGCCAGCCGCTTGCGACACTTTTCTGCGAAATTCTATGAATTACCCTGTGAGTATCAATACTGTCTCTAATATTTTTTATTTTGTCCCAGAAAAAGAGGTTAAACTCGTTAGCCACTTGCATTGAAGCTGACAGGCTGGCATTAATGCATTCGGATTAGTAACATTTTAATAGCTGAAAAGAGTGCTTTAGGTCTATTATTAGCAAGAATAATTTGTTTTTCCAAGGAGGCGGATGTTGCAACTAGAATCTCTCTTTTATATTCCTCCAGTGCGAGTATTGGATTGAAATTCAATGCATTTATTGGTAGAGGTTACATGTGTTAAGACCCCCACTAGATCTTTACTTGAAATAAGGTCAAGATCTTTTTCTGACGTAATTGCACATGGGTAGTTTCAGTTTGAGAGCGAGATAAATGAGTATAAAGATTGAAAGGCTTACTATAGAATGTTCTGACCAACTCACTTGGGTTATTTCATGGTCACATAGTCTTAGCCCTCGATAAAGCACAGGGTCCAGACAATGACCCCCAGTGTGTGTTGGTAGACTAGTAAAAAGATGTAAGTCATGAACCTGCATGATATCGTAAAGATGTTTTGTTGTGTTGTGCCTGTCTGAGGTGAGGTAACTTGTGATGTCATGTGGAATGTTTATGAGTGGATGATGGAATGTTCTGAGTGAGTGTTCTGTGAAGTGGCAGTTACAGCTGGCCTGCCCTTGGTGATGGGAGCCAGTGTTGTCACAGCTAATGTCCTTTATGTCTTCATGTGGATCTGTAACTAAGAACCTGGAAATAAACTTACTTGAAGAAATCTTAAAGAGCTTGGAACCCTCTTTCTTAACATTGGCGACGAGGATGGGATGTACGGTATTTGGTAACCTACGTGCCACAAGCTGAAGGACTGAGGACCCTGCTGCGGGGGGTGCAGGAAGGGCAAGCTATTGGAGAAGGACAACAACGCCCCCAGAAACTGTAAGTCCCATCATCCAGGGCGCAGGGGAAGGAACAGGAGAACTGGCCATAGCAGTTTGGAACAGCTAGTGATAAGTTCCAGGGAATGCCACTGGGCCAAGAGAAGTTAAGGGCCAGTAGCGGAAGGGAAGTGCAGTGGTCAGCTGGGTCTGTGAGCTTGAAAGACCCCGGCTGCTGGAGAGATTGTTTGCCCCGTTGGTGAAAGGGGAATACCTCACCCTAATCTGCATTAAACTATAGAGAGCAGATGTCCCTCTTGCAGAAAAATGACACTGCAGTGCTTGTTTAATAAATGGAAATGTGATGTTTTGGCAGTTCATGTGGAGTGGAAGTATTGCCCACAAGGGAAACGTGTCACTCACAAGGGAAACGCATTGCTGTAGTATCAGAGGAGGTGTGGTGTCTTATATGTTCTTAGGGATAACTGGAGGGATCCGCATATCCGCCCATTGAAGATACGGAAGGCTTGGTTCAGGACTTGCATTCCCAGCGCGTATTGCGTCCCAGTGGTCTAAGTTAGAACTGGGAATAAGTGACGGTTTGGCTGAGGGATCTCCTTACTGTAAGGCTCTTGCTGTAACAATGATGACTTAGTCCTATAGCCCGTGTAGTTGGCGAACCTTAGGAACACTGATGTTCCTGTGCTCCACATCAAGATTTGTTGAGGAAAGCTCTGTGCGTAATGGCACTAGTCGGAAAACAAGTAGAAATCCTCAAGGAAAGAACCCTGTGGAATTGACGTAACGTGATAAACTCAAGTCAATAGGATCCGGAAGAAAACAGGTTCTCGTTGTGTGGTTTCACTGCTCCATGCTTCGTAGCCACTCCACCTACCCGAGGCGTTCTGTAGTGGCCGCTGGGACACACGCTGTGCTAGTTAAATCGGAGAGATGCCACACAGCACATCTAGGGGCAGAGTGTCTCCTCCCCATGAAGATTGGCACTCGTGGTGGACTATAATGATGGCAAGCCGCTCCGTCTCAATTAGTGAGACGTCGGGTAGCGGCCAACAAATAAGGTGACTGGTGGGGAATAACAACATAGTCGGGTATGGTGTTGTATCGAGCGCAATCGCTCATTAATTTCTGGCTACCGATGACTAACGCTGGTTGTATTATGTGAAAAGATTTCCAAAGTGTGTTGTGGTCGTGACATGGGGAAATTCGCTTAAGGATTTGGGATGTGTTGATTACCCATTCAGGTGACATTTGTATGGGTAGCTTTAAATGGTTTATCACCGGTTCTGTCAATTCCTTACTATGGAATGTAAAACGAATGCTGTTGTGATGTCAGGTGGGAGGAAAGTCTTTTGTTGGGTGATTTGGGATTGGGACCTTAACTTCCCATTTAAAACTGACAACGCATTTTGTGGCTGTAGGATGGTGAAGTGTTATAATAAACACGTGCTACGGTGTTTGGTTGTGAAAATGAATAGTCTATGTGTACTATGGTATGGTAATACGTGGTGTTTTAGGGTGTTTAACGTTTTAGCGTAATCTTTTGAGGAATTGCAGGTTTCAAGTGCCAAGCACCATGGCACATGGACACTAATGTGCATAAATCCTTGCTATTTGTGTATGATGGGTAGTATGTGTATGTGTGTGATAGCTTTAATCATTTTGAGGATGTTCAGCTATATTGCACATGTCATTAGAGCCTGTATAAGTGGCTATGGACTCATAGGTTCGCTTTAGAGCCTAAAAATGGCTATGGACGTTTAAGTTCATAAAAATGTTAGTCTTGGGGATTCTACTTTCTATGAGCAATATGGTTATGGTGTTCAAAAGTTTACAACACAAATGTTTTCAATGCAGTTTGTGTATTGTTTACAGCGTATGGTTGCAGCATTCTATGATTTTGGTGTGCATATTATGAATCTGACTCAGATAGGTTGGAGAGAGTCAGTGAGTGTTGGGTAATAGTTGAACTCACATTCAGCATGGTTGTTTTGCAGTGTGTAATGCATGGTTTGGGTTGTTTGGGTAATGTCAGTGGGGGATAGGGTTTTCCTTACATTGTTTTGGTTTGGTTTAGGTAGTTACCTGTCGTGGTAAAAGTTGAACACCCATGCGGTTGTTCTAGAGTGAGGTAATGCCTCAGCTCTTTCATAAAGGATGTTAGGATTTTTTAATTTCACGTTTGGGTATCGGTCTGGTTTATAGTGGTTACCTGATTCTGGTAAAGGTTGAACAGCGATGAGGTTGTTCTGTAAGGGAGGTAGCGCCTCCTCTATGGTTTGTATCCTTCTCATCCCATAGGACAGTAGGTAGCTGGTGGTAAAGGGGTAGCAGGGGATGCCTGGTAATGACCCGTTGGTATCGGGTTTGGTGTGTCCTGAGATGATGAGTAAATTGTTTTCTATGTTACTTGTGGCATTTATTGTGGATTTCGTTTTATCTATGGGTTCAACAGTTTGACTTGTGTGAGGATGCCATCCTTGCAAATAATATCGTTGAGTTTTTACCAGTCATTGATGTTGGCAATGGGGTGTGAGTGGCCACTGCTCCCAATGTATTTGAAAGGTTTGTACAACGTGGTCTGGTGTAACGTGTATGGTTTTGAGTCCATGGGTGTTTGAGATCTCAGTGATGTTGTGTGTTTCCACTTTGTGAATCCCTGTTGGTGTGAGGTTGTGGTTTTTTTTGGAGGCTTTGAAGCCTCAGTGAGCTATAGAGTGGCAGTCTAGAGGCCTGCTGGAGTTCCAGGGTGGCAGCCTGGACACCCGCGTTGTTGGAGGCAGGAGCAGGTGGCAGGAGGTGAAAGCATTACTGCGGTGGTGTCGGAACGTAGGCGAAGTAGCCCAGTTTCAGGGTTGGCCAGGTCCTGGGGTGAGAGCCCAGTTGCCTGTTCGTGGCAGGAAAAGCAGATGGATGACAGTATTTTTGTGATTGGTTCATGGACTGTAGTTTGTCAGGGTGTGATGTTTTGATGGTTGGGTTTGGCCGTGGAAGTGTCCGTCTGCCAGTTGAGTGTCATGTGTGCGTATATCTTGGAAGGTGGTAGTTGTGTTGTGTTGTGCTGGTATGTGACTTGTCTGTGTGTGTATGGTTTAGTAAAGGAAAGAGGTGTGTTGTGTTGTGCCTGTCTGAGGTGAAGTAGCTTGTGATGTCATGTGGAATGTTTATGAGTGGATGATGGAATATTCTGAGTGAGTGTTCTGTGTAGTGGCAGTTACAGCTGGCCTGCCCTGGGTGATGGGAGCCGATGTTGTCACAGCTAATGTTTTATGTCTTCAAGTGGATCTGTAACTAAGAACCTGGAAATAAACTTACTTGAAGAAATCTTAAAGAGCTTGGAACCCTCTTTCGTAACATGTTTACAATCAGCTTCTTCATGGATGTTGCACCAACTGTTTAGGTCATCACTAATTACATTACAATAGTAACCGGCATTAAGCATGGCCTCCAGCAATGGTCAGTGTAAATGGCAAAATATATTTTAACACATGAATAGGCCTCATTATAGGTTTGGCGGTAGCCTTGCCGGTAAAACCGTAAGGCTGCCGCAAAACTTGCAAAAAATCCCAGCGCCTGCAAATGGGCAATTACCGGGTCATTACGGCCCTGCCGGACCCGGTAATTGCCCATTTGTGGGTGCCGGAATGGAATGCCCTATTGGGCTCAATGGGAATGGGGCGGTCAGATGCAACGGCACCATTCTAAATGGTGCCGCTGCACCTGACATGCTCTTCTCATGGGTGCCGGAGGGGCCGCCAGGTCTGACCTGTCGGCCGTAATGGCACCCGCGAGCAGAACTCGTAGTTTGCCAGTCTGGGAACTAAGCTACCGTCTAGCTTACCTGTACCGTAGTTTCCAGACCAGCAAATTTATAATGAGGCCCATTGCCTTCACTTTAAAAAAAAGTGACAGGCTATTAGGCATGGCTTTAAACCATGCACATTGGTATTTTTGAACATTATCCGACCATTAGCTATGGCCTTTGGTGTTCGCCAGTGACAACAGCCTTTGTCATAGCCAAGGCCACAGCCTAAATTGTTATTAAGGTAATTAAAGATTTCATGAGCTAATTTATAAATGATGTTATGCCTAATTCTATAACTGATGTAATTAGTGTTGTCACCAGTGCTGGAATCAGTCATGTGATCAGTGATGTGATCTGAAAAGTCATCATTGTGGTCGTAGGTTGGGCAACAGGGAGCGCAACATTAAGGTGGCTTTAGCTGATTTCCAGGTCTTTCGTTGTATTAAGTTCTCACCTTAACATCCCTGCAACTAAAGTTTTTTCCATATATATATATATATATATATATATATATACATATATATATATATATATATATATATTGTTATTTAACAAGCACTGCTCTTGATACCTGGCCTTTGCATAGTGACATGATGTGTAATACTAGCCGGTAAACGTCAGTGGCCATGATCAAAACACACAGAGTCCATGGAATGGCCTTAAATCATGCTCCAGTGAACAGTACCCTACTTGAAGTGCCCACTAGCCATGGCATGCACTATGTGGCCATGCACTCATTGGTGTGCCCATATCTGCAGTGTCAACATGGTTTGGCCTGATGAAGTTCCTCTTAGCCACTGGGCCAAGGGCATAACTGAAGAAAGTGTCCATGCACAGTAATTACATCTGCAAAGCCTGCTGGGCATGGCCATATAGGGCACATCCTGGACCCTGCTCATGCACATGCCTCAGTCTCAACGACCCTAGCTATAGTACTGAGCCCACAATGACCCTAGATTAGCTGCCCCTTTATTTAAAATGAGTGCTTGGCATAACACGAGGACCATCCCAGTGGGTGCATTTTCCCAGAGTATGGTCTTTGGGTCAATTTGTTGCCGGGTTTTAGGAGGTATGAAAGACCTCCAGCATAATATTGTCCATTCTTATCAGTTACTGTTCCTGGGGGCTGGCCTTCACATGTACATTGAACTTAGCTTCACTCCCTTAAGGCCATGGCTTACACCTATACCCAACAGTCACTGTAAATAGGACAGTGATTCAGTCATGTCCCCAGCACCGTGACCCTACCCACATAGCTTGCTGGCCATCAGGATGTTTTTAGAGCCTCCATCGTTACTTTCCTATCCTCGGCAAACTTTCAAAGAGGCTGATGCTCCATGAAGTTGCATCTCAACAAAGTTATAAGCCTCCCCAAATCATTCCTGGCATAACCATGAATACAGGGGGACCTCCAGCTATGTACCACCAGATTGCCTAGTGGCCCACTTACACTGACACTGAAAATACAGATGTGACTGGAATGGTGTTCATTTCATCATCTTTGCAAGATGAACATTTCAATGTTACCCCATGACTTAAGGTTGCACTCAGATCTGTGTGAAGGCACCTTTAAGTCTCTGAGCGGCCTTATCAACTACTACGGTTTCTTTGTGATGTTTGTTGTTTTTATTCTACTCTATTACTAAACCTGTGTCTGATGTCAGTGTGCATGTTCTTCATGCTCAGTCACATTTTGTAGTATGCATAAGCATTATTTTATTTGTACACTGCGAGCAATACCCACCACTATTTTTAAATATTCGATGATCACGACAGTGCAGGCTACCTGACTTGCAAGGCATTCTTCACATTGACATTCTCCCTTTAAATGGCCAAGTTCGCAAATTCAAATAGGTACTAAAAGCAATGTCTGTAATGTCAAAATAGGTTAAAATGCACAGACCAGACGCATGACTGGAAAAGTGAAACATATTCATACATTGATAGCGTTTTAGCCAACGGCCTTTTGCAAGCAGGGACCATACTTATAAAGGGAAGCATACATCTACAAGTCACGGAAATACAAAGAGCTATCATGAAACTTAACATGGCTACCTGGCAGCCCTGTGTGTCAGCTAAACTGGCCCGTACATTTACATTCCTGCATTTTTAGATTGGTGTTTACTATTATAGACCTATGACAAGAAGTATCAGAATACATTAAAAAAAGGCTGCCAACTATATTGTTGTGTGCCTGATGAGAATATTACTAAAACTATTAATACAACAAATAGTGTCTCTTGTGGGTGCTTTCTGACACGTCCTGGCACAGTACTGGATTTAGAACAAAAACAAAACGACATGCACAAGAAAAACAGAATAATTATTTACACCAAATATAGGATTACTTGACCTAGCTTTTAAATTTGCTGAAGCCATGGAAAGACGCATCTCAGCAACAGTTTGATGTCAGGATTACATTGATTTCTGGAGGCAGAAAACATCCCCTCAGTGCCTGCAGTGTGTATGCCACCCCCTGTGCTTTATGGCTGGCAATCTTGTGACAATCAATCTAGCACTGACGGTATTTGAAATTTAGAGGGAAGCTGAAGTATTTTAGTGCAGCGATGTTAAGGGTGGTATTTACAGCTGGTCCTGGCAAAAGGGAACAGGCATACAGTACAGTACTCGTGATGAGCAGGTGTTAAAATCAAAGGATTAGACTGACTGGCTCTGTGGTTCTGTTTGTGTTTGCCAGCAAATCATGCCCTAGAATCGAGGTGTTTCATCAGAAGGAAGTGCGATTTATGGTGGCTGCAATACTGCACTTTT
The DNA here is from genome assembly GCF_040938575.1 of Ambystoma mexicanum. Taxonomy (NCBI): domain Eukaryota; kingdom Metazoa; phylum Chordata; class Amphibia; order Caudata; family Ambystomatidae; genus Ambystoma; species Ambystoma mexicanum. The sequence goes on along the minus strand of NC_090937.1, from coordinate 1,272,759,376 downwards.
AATATGGAAGCCTGTTTTTTATTTTTATTTCTGGATCTGCACTTCAGACTAATTATGAGTCATTTTTCGCGGATTACGTCTCTGTGCCTCAAATTATTCTGAACTCAACCTGGCCTGATTTGCAAAGCATTTTTCAAAGGAATTGCACCATTGTAAAACGCTTTTGTAAATCAGGCCAAATTGTACATTATACTATTCTACATTAATTCACGTTTTCATCAAATCCTGGTTTCAACCAGACGGGTGAAAACATTCTGTTTATTCATGGAATATCCCACTAAAATAGGCACTGTTTGAACACTGGCAATAAGTTCATCTCAGAAGTAGGCAGACTATCCTCCTTCATGGAAACACATTCTGATCAACACAAGAATGTTGCACTATCACACTAACTGGCCTTCACATCATTTAAGATACCACTTGTGAAAGGTCTGCAAGACCTCCTAACCCAGCACACTCACAGACACACTTGCAGACAGCATTGCAGACCCAGAAACACAATAGGCCGAAGCAGTAGAAACAAGTTCCCAACTCTAGCTAGGAGATTCCGACCACAGAATAAATATTGATTAAACAGTAGAACCTGGCCTTGAAACAAACTTTCAGAAAGGTGGAGATGCAGTCTAATGAATCTGAAATCCCCTCTATGAAAAGGCCATCAAGGAAGCCCACACCAGATTCCAGCAAGGTATCTTCAGTGGAAAACAAGCACTGTAAGCCTAACAAATGAGAGGGCATCCATTAGCAAAGGGTGTTGCTTGACCTTAATTAGAAGGTTAGATCCCCACATTTCTCAGCACACACACGACTATGCAAGATGCATTCCACATTCTTCATTGCGGATGTTCATAATTTAAAATATACAATAGCAAAATCTAAAAGAACAGAAGATTGCAACCTTCACCACTGAATTTGCTTGCTTCATGTTGTCCACTAACATCCTGTCCATACAACATTAGATTTCATTAAATGTGGTGTGGTGAATTTGCATCCTCCTACTATTCACCCCCTATTCTTGCGGCTGGCTCCCACCCTGACACAGCCCTCTCTAATTTTCATCTCTCCATTTCAACACTTTTGACATCCTTGCCCCTGTCATTAGGGTGTGCATGAAGCCTCCTAAAAAGTGCAATTCCTGGTACGACTCTGATCTGGCTGCCATTTAACTTAAGTGTAGAGCAGCAGAATGGAAATGGGTGGCCTCAGGTACACCCTCTGACAAACTAGCCTGTCACCTTCTCCAAAGGCAATATAGACTCTGCATCCAGTCCAAGAAAAGAGTGCATATCCAAGCCCGCATCTCTGCGGCAGCTAACAACATGGCCGAACTGCAAGGAATTGGTAAACCCTTCTGCAGAATCATCTTCCACTCTGCCCACCCAGGTCCTCTGCTCTGCATTGGCAGCACATTTCACCAACAAAACCTTGGACATCCTTTCCTCTCTCACTCCTTCACCCACACATGCACCAACCTCCTCCGAGCCCTCTTCGGCCTCTCACACTCTTCCTCCTCACCCTTTTCCTCCATCACACCTGAGGAGGTCACTAGGATAGTTCGATCTATGGAAGCCTCTTCCAAACAGGTGGATCTATGCCCTTCCAAAACTATCAAGAACAACATTGACACTGTAGCTCCAGCCTTTACAGACCTCTGCAACCTCTCTTTTGTCTCTAGTTTCCCCCTCCTCCCGCAAACACTCTCTGGTGTGCCCACTACTCAAAAAACCATCTGCTGACCCCTCTTTCCTGGAGAACTATCACCCTATTTCTATCACTCCTTTTGTAGGAAAACTACTGGATAAGTTGGCTATCTCTCAGCTTACTCCCCACACTGAATTTGTTGGTTCTCTCCACAATCATCAGTCTGGCTTCAGAGTATCCAGAGGCACGGAAACTGCGCCTGAGAAGACCTGCGCTCAAATCTTGACTCTAACTCTCCTTCTGTCCTCATTCTCCTTGACCTCTCCTCTGCATTTGACACAGTGAACCAGTGTAGAGGAGGAGCCAAGTACCCCCACACCACCTGCCCAACCTACATTTCCTGAGACAATGAAACCAAAGTATGTGACGTATACTGAAGAGATTAACCGGCAAAGAGAAGAGCGTGGGCTCCATGCGATATCCATGAGAGTGCCCATACCTAAGAGAATATGAGAGGTAAAGTACCCATTGAGGAAACCATACATGCATCCACAACAATATGATGGCCATTTGAACGAGTTTCCTGAGGAAACAAAGAAACTGAATGACCAGGATGAATGGTGACATCATACAAAGCTGAATCAACACCCATATAGAAGGTTAACCAGACCATAGAGGCAGACGACTTATAAAGAACAAAGAAATACCGAGGATAAGTGACATTGTGAGATCAAGATGAAGAGACTTATGCCATAAACTAGATGAAGCAATTTAGTTAGTTTAAACATGCACAGATGCAATGAAACGCAAGCAGCAAGGTGATCATGAAGCTAGCCACATTCTTAAATAGATTAGACCAGGCAAGGGCCAACATACACCTATATACCTCATAGATACATATGGATTAAGCAGAGAATGAATGTTTCCACTACGTATAAAGCAGTACTGAACAACGAGGAAGGCCTGATTTCAGTGTCACAGTTACAAAAAGCAATTGAATTAAAGAGAATATATTTCAGCTAATGAGTTGACTGAGCCAAAAAAGCCAAACTGGAATTGGCTGACATTATATACAATTAACGTGAAAGAAAAGAAGCTCCTGTTCAAGAAGGTGAAGCAAAAACAAAAGACGTCAGAAGACTTGAAGAATAAAATCAAATACATGAAAAGGCTCAATTCGTGGTGTTAAGTTACGTGATGGAAGAAAGTTGGACTGATGAGAACATCACACCTACACACGGAAGCAGGATAGTACCCATACTCCTTAAAAATTCTCAGAGAACAGTACAGACTCAAGGCCAACTTCAAAGTACTAATGACAATGGACTATTGAGGTGATGATTGATCACATTTTTAATTGGTGGGAAGCTAGTATCAAGACAAGCTCATCCGCACCTGGTTGTTCGGTCTGCGTGATGCTCACAAAGGTGGAAAATCACTGGCAGGGGTTAGTAACCAACCAATTGTAAGGGGCCACGTATTGGGTTTTATAGCTTTTGTACCCAAAAGGACATTGTCCATTTAGTGACGTTCATAGTGGCCATTTTGAGGGTAGTGCTTAGTTGTCCCACCTAATGTTAACTATCCTATTACCTCTCTCCGTACTCCATACAGATATAGGACCTATGCTTATTCACTTAGGAACGATCCCACTTCCCAATAAGTTTCTGAAGTTTGCCACGTAGGATGACATTGGTAGTGACGCAAGTCTAAATGTCAGTAGTGACACATTTGGTATATAAAAATGCTCTTTTTTCTTAAATGAGTCAGAGTATCAAATGAATGCTGATGTTTGTTGTACTCCCTGTTTTAAATACCTGCATTAAAGCAGACACACTTTTGCCAAACTATTTGTGTTGTCTGTATTATTGATATATGAATAGAATCTGCATCCCCATCTATCTCCAGTGTATTGCTACTCATCTTAAAGGGCTGGAAGCCTCCAGTTCACCATAACACCCTGATCAATCACCTCTGATCAGGCCCTGGGATGGCTTTCCTCCTTTATCTCTGACTGTCCATCCCAGGTGGAAGTAGGGCCCTTTCTCTCCGCTATCACTTTCTCTCCCTGTGGGGTCCCTCAGGGATCTAACCTATCCCCTGGGTCTTCAATATCTACATGGTCACCTTGGCTCAATTGATCTTTTCTTTCACTTCCAACTTTCAGTGTTATGGGGATGACTCTCAGCTCTCCTTGAAGCTACCCTCAGGGTCTTCCCCCTTGCTCATTTATGACTGCCTGTCTGCAATACATTCCTGCTATGCAGCTAATGACCTCTTCCTTAATGCCAGTAACTCCTGTTTTCTCACTCTCACTCTGGCCAGCCTCCCTTGGCCCTGCACCCTCACCCACCAGTGAGGTAAAAAACCTGGAGGTCATCTTCAATTCCACTCTTTCCTTCTCCTCACACATCTCAGATATATCCCAACAATCTCACTACCAGTTGCACCTCCTCTGAGGTATCCTAGCTTTTATCATTATCCCCCAGAAACGTATAGTCTGCAGAGCTCTGGTTCTCTCTAGACATGACTACTGTAACATTATCTTTCTCAATATCCCTTCTTCTACACTCAGATCTTTACAATTCAACAAAAATAGAACCTCAAGACTTATCCTTGGCCTCAAGCCCGGGACTGCATCTTGTGGCACTGAAATCCCTTCACTGGCTCCCCGTGGCTGCAAGGATCAAGTACTAGACCCTCTGCATAGTTCACCAGGCCTTCTGGGGCCGGGGCCAGCACTACTTACAACACACTCTTCCCAAATATACCCCCTCTAGAGCACTCCGCTCAACCTCCTCCAACTCTCGGAGAGTTAGTCGTTTTTCCAAAAAGAGACTTGGACTATATCCTTATCCTCTACAGCGGCCACTGTGGGGTAAAATATAGCCCCTGAATGCCAGAAATACAGAGGCCAGAGTGATTTGTAAAGTCCCATTGAAATCTAAAGCAAGCACAGAAGTGGTGATGTCAGACACGAGGCCTACGGAACCAAAAACGGGCTTAAATCTCAAAAGTGCAAACACATGCGCAATTCATTTCAGCAAGGAAAAGAAAGGACATGTGGCTGACAATGATGTTTTACTAAATCTGTGGAACTATACATGTTCTACTTCAAGAGACAGATAGCAGTCTGTACAATATTTTCATGCAACGTGAGACTGTGATCCCAAAATCAAGTGAAACCAAGCTTCTTGCATTTATAAGAAATAAAAGAACTTTAGTTTTTCTCATCCTAAATGACAGTATACAGGAAGAAGTGCCTACTAGCTTTTCAGAGTTTGAACATGGTTTTCTCATATAACTGCCCTATACATATTGACAATCCAGAAGTGATACTCATTTCTTTTGCAACTGTGAGATTAAAGAATTACATTACACATGGACATAAGGCCCAGGTGCCTTATACAATGTCATGTAAAATGCATTGTGGGTAAGTTAAAAGCCAATTCTTGCGGAATTCTAAATGCAGCCGGTCATTTATACTGAAATGAAACTTTAACCTCAAAGACCTTTTCTCTGCTGGTCCCGGAGAAGGAGGTCTGTTGTCAACAATCAATTAGGTCCATTGCTTTAAAATATAAAGAAATACACTGCCTAGATTTAAACCACAGAGGAAATAGATAAAGCCATGCCTGTTCTTTCAGCAGAAGTGACCTTGAAGTCCCAACTCCCATACACTGTTCATTAAAGCGGCAGTCAGGGCTATTACAAGGCCAAGAAGTGATCGGCTAAGATAAACATGAGCCAACATCTGGATGGTGACATGCTTAAGGGGAAATGCAACTTAAGAAAACAAAGGTGGGGGCCAGAGTGAGCGAGGCATGGGAGGCAGGGGTTTAGTTAATAGAAAAATGCATTTTAATACATAAAAAGGACAGCGTATATACCACAACGCTCATTCTAGACTTGTATTAAAGGTGACGGTAACCCCCTTTGAACAATGCCAAAACGATTTATGTGTGATAAACATAACAGAAGTTATTAAGGAACATTTTATTTGGGCTTTCCCTTGATTCCGAGAGATTTGAAAGTTGGTGTGAGGGTGAAGGACAACATTAACATAGGAACTATGAAGTGGCATATTTTTCACTGATACGGCTCCTGAGTAAACAAAGATAAACCATATCTCTGCAAAGGAAGGTCACACCGACTTCAGATTAGCATAATCTGATAGCCCTTAAAGTGTAGTTCGTAAAAATACATCCATACATGTTCAGATTTGAAAGATTAGGGTACTTGCCATGTTGATACATTTTCAGAGTTTGAATATGCCAAACCCACATGTTAGTTTGGGACGACAAAGCTTTCTCCTCCCATAGCTTTCCTAACTCACACCCCTCATCTCCTTGTCCTATTAGCACACAGGTGGGAGATGGGTAGAGAAAACCAACCAATCCCTCTTGCGGGAATCCTGCCAAGTGGTGATGTCATTTGCACTATAAGTAGACCAGTCTGTATTAGTACTGGGCTTTTTCACTTATTGCGGGAGATAACCTACTGCTGAACTCTTACGAGAAACCCCCAAGCAGAGCGGCACCACATCTTTCATTGGAGACAGGGACAAGGAGACATAGAAGCTGACTGGGACTCCTTGGAGGAGCCAGAGGGGACTATCTTTGACTGACACCCTTGCTGTTCCAGAGGTGCCCTGCTGTTTCCTGATGCTAATTGCAAGGCCTCTTCTGTAAGTAAAACTATCCCAAAGTCATAGGCCCTCATTACAAGTTTGGTGATAAAACCAGCAGGCTGCTGACAAACTTGTGAATTTTACGGGCGCCCGGGCATGGGCAATTACCAGGTCATTACGGCCTTGCCGGACCCAGTAATTGGCCATTCTGGGGCACCGGTCTATGACTATTTGTAAGAAAATCACTGACTTCCGTGCAGAGATGGGAATGTCTTGAATCCAAAAGAATTAATCCCCAAAACCTAGTTTCCAAGTGAGTGTGCGGGTGCAAAACAAAATTACCCATTGATCCCCTGCATTGTAGATCAGAAGTGTGAAGCCTTGCATTTCCTTTGCATTTGTGGTGGGAAAAAAATTAAATTGCCCCTTTGTTCCCAATGTGCTCTGACCCAAACCACAAAGCTCTGCCTGTAAAACACAGTTTTCCATTGCTTTTGTTTTTGTATTGCATCTGTGGTAATAAGTGAAAAACTATTATTTCCCTTGAATCCCTTCCCAAAGAGTGCATTTCTGTCAGAACTCCAAAACATTTCACATTGTGTTCCCACTCTGCCACTGGCCTTCAGTTCCGAGTGGTGAAGTTTAATTGATGTTGCAGCGTGGGGGTTGCTGGGAGAAAAAGTATTATACCCAAATCAGCAATCACTGTGTGTCTTGAATTGTTCTTTTTCTGTATTGGTGGGTGATTTGAAAAGAAAGCTAAGGGAAATTGTGACTGCATCGTTCAGTATTATAGCTGTGTTGCTGTCATTATAGAAGTAATTTTTGTTCTTGTGTTGCCACAGCATTGGTGGCTGATTTTAGTCTGTTTGTCAAATTGGGTTTAAATACATTAATCAGTTTATATTCTTACGACACACAGGCCTGGTTCCTACTCCATTGTGGCACCATGTATTTGTTGGGATCGGGTGTGAGATGGGTTTGAGGCCTTACCAAATTGAACCTGAATAAAATTCATAGTGATTTGTTGTGCGCCACCTTGATTGGGGGAAAGGAACTCCCTGAGTGGAGTGCAACCACATAATGCACTGCAACACCACCCTCTGGAACAGTCTCCCTGCCTCTCTCTGTCTTGAGCTGTATAGCCTTAAATTCTGGCTGCTCCTCTAGACCTTCCTCTTCTCTGCCTTCTCTCTACCTCTCCCCTGCTAATCTCTGCTTTCTACCTGCTACCACTTCCTCCTGCTCAGCTTGCTGACTGGGCTCCGGGCTCACCTTAGAACCTTACAGGTCTCAGGCACCCACACCTGTCCTTGCACTTGCCTCCGGGCACCCACGCACCCCAGCATTACAAACTTCCCTAAAACATAACCCTCTGCACTAACCTGGCCCTCCTGGACCAGGCGCATTTCCCTTCGCCCATCACTCAATCTTCCTGTCTGACACTTACACAATATGAATGCACCTTACCCAGTAAGTTTGTTGTCTGTTCCTTTGTCTCCACTTGCATTGTGCACCTGAAACACTTGAGTAAGTATCCTATTATAAAGGCACAATAACCTGCTCATATCCCCTCGCATCCTAACTGCTGGTCACACACTTGCATTATTGTCTGTTATGCTTGTAGCCCCCTCTAAACTCCGCCCGACCTGGCCCCCCCAACTAGCTGGTAATGCACTTGAAATAGCTGAAATGTCGTTAGGCCTAATATGCTCGTTATTATTGCATATCATTCTGAAATTTCCAAGGCCTTATGAATGATTGTATCCCAATTTCCCTCCCGTCTTGGAGCACTTTCAAGCACTTGTTTTGTGTATAAGCACTTTATAAATGAACAAAACAATACAATACAACAAAATGCTGAAATTAATCAGCAATCTAAAACCAGTAAGAAACCAGCAGGGGCCAGATTACAGAAACATTGCACCGGTGTAATTACAATTTTGCATAGTAGTAGCACTAGAGCAAACTTTGCCTCAGGACATAAAAGATTGGAACAGTATTACAAAACCCTTGCACCATACCAAGTGCAATTTTTTGTGTCGAAATTGCACTAGTAGAAACATACTTTCATTGCATATTTGCACCATGGCAAAGTTTGAAAGAACAGATGTTTGCCCAAGTGCAAACTTTTTCCTAGTGATAATACCAAAGAAAGGTGCACCTGTCATGGTACACGTGTTTTCTCAAATTGCCCCAATGTTATTTTGCAGTAGGGCAAACTCTGCCCTATTGCTAATACTGTGCAAATTTGGATCTGCACTGGTGCATAGAACCAGTGGTCCTATTTCTAGCTGCTATCACAGCAGCACACACTGATCGTCTTTCTAAACATATTAGAACTTTCAGTAAATGCTCAAAATCGAATGGGACCATGCGCAAAGCAATACACTCTTCACTCATGACACTACTATTCAAAAACATCCTTCCGCAAAGACAATTGACCAAATATTCACCTATAGTGTTCTGGTTTTCACAAGTAAACTAAAAGATAGATTTAGAGATCTTAAAAAACCCTGGACTGGCTCAAACATCTGGATGAATGTAAGAAAGCTACACCGCCCCAAATTAGTACAGAATCTGCATTAATTTCAATGAGTGAGGCACTATATTGCATGGTAGGACATAGTCATAGTAGACTTCTCTGCAGGTTTGGAGTGAGTGAAAACTACATGCTACTTCATTGAGTCTTCCTTTCTCTAAGATGCCATTCTCAGGTTGCCACCCTCACAGAGACCGCATAGATGCCTGCACCATGGGTGTAACTCCCCTACTGAAAACAGGAGTATTGGCAATTGTTGAGGATACATTTATTATATATCTGATGACAAACAATTAACATCTCTATTTCTTTAAAATTGTGGCCGTACAGCACAATGCAATGGCATGTTAATAAGGCAATAGAACTCGAGTAGAGGGGTAATTACCGGTCTGGTAATGCCTAGGGCGTCAGTTATAAGATTGAGCAAAGTGAGAACTTTAACGTTAGCCCCCATGCATTTCCAGACCAGTAATGCCCCATCCCCGTGAGCGTTCTAATGCTATTAGTACCCCAGCACATTCTACTGGGATACTAAGAGCATTTGTTCTCGAGTGGGGAAATGGCAGGGAAACTGTTTCAGAACTCGGGGGAAAAAAAGGCTGCCATGGATCGTGAAGAAGAGACAACATATAGTTCCTTCCCCCTTTCCATGATGGCCATGCAAAAGATATATTTTGTAAAGTAAACAATGAAAATGGACACCATGGAATGGCGCGTATGGACTTCACATTGTCCCTAAGCCCCATGTCGGCCAGTTGGAGAAAGGGAAGGAACTTCGAGGAATGCAGCGTGCAGAACAGGATTAGGTAAGTCTTTGTCAGGCTGGTTATGAACCAGCGAGGGCCAATCAGATCAATTGGTACACAAACACAGAGACTAGCACTGACAGGATCATGCATCTTTTCCTTGGAATTTGCAAAGGTCGAATGACTGTTGAAGATACAGAGGTGTTGTATGGTATGCACATCACCAAAAAGGGTGACATGAAACAGAGCCTGATCAAGCCTGGTCCCTGTAAAATTACCTAACTCGCAAAACATGATGCTGTTGTTTTTCACTTAATTTTTCCAGAACATTTCTCGCCCGACGGTATCTGCAAAGGGTGTTCTGTTAATTGTAATGATCTTGAGTTATGTGTCTGCTCTGGGACTAATAAGGGATTGTAAATCTATTAATATTTATTTTATATTCATTTTTTTAAACGATTTTTAGAGATGTCTGTGTGCCCTAGTAACATGCCTGCTTCTGTTACACCCCACTTTCCTCCTATTAATAAGGTCTTTAATAGACAACACCCTGTTAGATTACATGTAATTTTACAACCCAAGGGTGGCATGTATCTGCTAAGGAAACATCTCTGTTAATTGCATGCTGTTGATATTTTAATCTTCAATTTTGAATATGTCAGCCATTAAATATTTAATTGCTTTTAATAATCTTAATTATTATAATCTATAATTATAATCATCTTAACATTTACTTTAATCCACAAACCAGTGGCTTTCAAAAAGTGTCCAATGAAATTGAAAATGTTATACTAGAATGGGAGAAAGAATTTGAAGGAAGCCTCATCATTCTACAAGGGGACTTTAACTCTAGCTGTAGAGTCACTCAGGGTGGCCTAGGGGAGCTGGACGGCAGGACAACTGAAGGTGGGGCCTCTGGGATATCTAGTAGAGCCAACATAGGGAAGGAATAAGGAATGGTCTCACTTTCTTGCACGGTGGGAATGTTTTCAATCCAACCTTCAGTGGGATGGGTGAATAAGATATACTCCATCCTGGGCTAATGTATACTCCTCTGTAATTATTGATCACATCTTTACCAGGAATATATCTTGTGAGGCTATCTACGACATGCAAATTGTGAAAACCAATTGCAGTGATCACAACCTTCTCTTCTTGAAGCAAATGACATCCCTTCATAGGGAACCTATGGAATCTCTGCATGCTAGAGATCTTCTCATGGGGGGAGAAGGGAGAGATTGACCCAGAGAAGTTCTAACGTGTCACTGATTAGTGAAAAGCTGGCACAGTGATGGGAGCCTTTAACTCCTGATGACAGATTAATTTCTTGCAATCCACAGGTGTTCAAAAATCTGTTGGACAGACTAGGAACTGCGGGGAACCTCCTCAGGGAAGTATTGTTAGCCCTTACATAGAAGGCCATGCCCAAAAATACGATAAACAGGTGAGTGTTAAGAAGCAGCAGCTAGCTAGAGACATTAGAAATATAAAATGATTGGTATGGAAGGATAAGGCCCAGGAGAAAAAGATCGATCACCATACTCAAAAAGCAGAAATATAGATCATGGAGGAGACGCCACAGGGCTCAAAATTACATCCACAACAATTAGGCCATACTATGGAAATTGATCCAAAAAGACACCCGGGATATTTGGTGGATCTTAAACCAAAATAGCAGACTGCAATCTCATGTGCAATCTTCAGCCATAGCAGAGGAACATTGGTTAGCATTCTATAAGAATACATTTAGCGACCAATCGGGTCAACAGAGTAGGGTGAAGTTGGTAAGGACCCAAAGGAAGGGGTGGGATGTCAGCTTTGAGAAAGAAGACCTAAAATTGCTCATTAACAATCTCAATAACTTAAGGGCGAGTGGCCCAGATGGGTTGACGAATGTTGTCATGAAATATAATCCCCACCCTAGAGACCTCATTCAGACAAGTCACCCAAACGGGCAATTCTCCTGACTCTTGGCACAGTTCCATCCTGATACCCATTTTTAAAAAGGGAGACAGGGCATCCTCGGGGAGTTATCAACCTATTTCCCTAATCCACAAGACTTCTAAGGTCTTTGCCGCTATGGTTCTTAGGGAACTGAGATCTTTGACAGAGAGAACCAACCACCTCCATCTGCTCCAGACAGGGCTTAGAAGGGGGCGGGCACCTTGAAAAGTGGGATGGTTTCCAGGTGTGCCTTTCAGAGGTTGAGGGCTTTTGAAAAGAGCCTTAGGTCTGCCAAGGGCAGTCCCGGTGAGCCTGATTAGACTAGAGATGGGTCTGATTTTGTGGTGGTCCCAACATATGAAACACACCCTTACCCTTTATTTTAAGATGATGGGGGCAGAGGAACCAAAGATACACTATTTGTTGTTCGCTCACATGGCTAAAGGGAGGAATCCCTTTTCGGCTAGATTTAAGAGTAAGTGCGATAGATTCATGGAGGCACTTGATCTACAAGTCCCAGTGTCTGACGGGGTGTTAAAGGCTAGGATTAAAAGATGGGATAATGTAAAGGATCTTCAAGATGTAGGTAGATTGAGGATATACAAGGGCAATAAAAATTGTATTCCTACCCATGAAACACCCAAGATTATATGCTAGGAAATTTCCATCAGCTAGATTTCGAGAATAGTACTTGAAGTTCAAACCTAATTGTCTTCCCACTTTGGAGGTAATGGGCCCCAAGTGGGGCATTTTGTCAGAGATGGGACTGTGAAGATTATGAGGCAGTGCAACAGAATCATTGAAGCATTTGATAATGGACTGCCAATTAGTGTTAGAAAAAAGGATACTATTCTTGGGACAATTTGTGACTTCATTGGCTGGGGTTATAGAGGCGGACCTGCGGCATAGGTTGCTGACGACAACCCACCTCTCCCTTATATTAGCCTTGGTGAAACTCCTGATGTCGATTTTTGCTCAACTAGAGGGTGCTCTACAGGCAGCAAGAGCAGAGGTTATTACGTGTAGTGGCATCTAGTCTCTTCTGTCTCTTTTTCTTTTTTTATCTGTTGTCCTCAAGATAATATAACAAGATAGGAATACTTTATACTCGTGTCGTACGATCACATTTTAGTTTTTTAAATTATCCGAATTGCAAGGGAGGGATCATAAAAAATTTGCAATTTTGCAATGAGATGTTGTGTGCATATGCTAAGGCAATGTTGTATTTAAATTATGTTTTTGAATTTAATGGGATAGCACCAGTCATGCTAAAAACATTTTTTAAATAAAATAATTAATAATAATCTTAATGTTTTATTCATTTCTGAAAGTTATTTAGAACCCTCTGCTAACCCAGTTTTAGATTTACAAAACTGTCTAAAATGTCAATCTCCCTATGATGTTTCTTCATTGTCCTTTGAATCTCTTTCATTTTGTTTTTTTCAGACCTGCTCAACGCAAGCTCTTTACTTTTACATGTTATTTGATCCTCTTTCTATATATTGCAATTTTCATTTAAATGACAGAAATAGTTTTTTACCTGTTTTGTTTTCATATACAATAACTAGTCTTGATCCCCATCTCTTGGTAGGCATTTCAAATCACTTGAATGGTAATATTTTGGATTTATTAATTTCAAAATAATCTTTTTATTCCTCTTAGTGCAATGTTTTCTCTCAACTGGTGGGATCCTTTAGCTATTTGTTTTTCTGCCTCCACATGTCACTTTTCTCTCTCAATTTTTGCTTCATTTGAATATGTTTCTGCTTCTACTCTGATACTCTAAATGAAGATCCCAAACTTATCTTATAATACAATGTGAATATGATAGCACATATGTACTTCTCTGCTACTCCTCAAGTAGGCATTTGTGTACCATTGCGGGCAGTAAAGGTTACGTCTTGTGCTATCATACATTTGTATTCATCTGAATAAAAAACAGCAACACAGAGTATGTAACAAATGTGGGTGAAAAACTTGTGCAGCAGTTTTGTTGTCTGACTTACGTTACCTTTGAGCTATGAAATATTATCTAGTTGAGCAAATATTATTTTCAGAGTTGAACCACAAATGTTATAAATTACCCTAAGGAATGATTCAGATATCAAACAGTACATTCACCCACTGCCTGCATCTATGCTGTCTTTCTCCATTTCTCAAGCATATCAAACTCCATAGAGAATCATATTATATTTCAGCCCCAATTTCAAATTAATTTTCAGCATTATTGCCATTTCTCCTAGTTTATGTCCATCCTGGGACTCTTTTCTGCCATAACCAAGGTAACTTTCCTTAAAAGTCTATGATCGTTGTGAGCTACCTCATATAAGGATGATCTTTTTCAAGCCTATTTTTGAAAGTGAATGTCTCTATATTTGTGCTCCCTTTGCTACTATTAACAATCCATCCTTTTAACAAGAGATTTTTTCTGATTGTCTAAAAAGTCTTAAACACATGGATTGGATTATTCTAATTACCACCTAATCACCATCAGGTCAATCTCTCAAGATTCCTCCTCCTGGGGTAGCACTGAAACTACAACCCCTCAGGCACTAGATTATGCCACACACATTCTGGATGTTGGTGGGACCTGGTTATTCATTCTCTTTGATCTCACATTTATGTTTGGTGCTGTGAACTATGACCTTGTTATTAACATCCAAACCTGCCATTTGTGCTTGCCATGGTCCTCTTGTTTTTTAAAACATCACACTCAGTTTGTGAAGGTGGGTCACATTGTGGCCAATCCTAATTCTATATGATGAAGAGTCACTCTCCATGCAGTCCTGCCTCCCTCATAAGTTCTAGGGTTGATATGGCGGATCTGTGGTGCAAGTTGGAAATCTCAAAACACAGGTGCACAGCTGGCACTCAACCTCCCGCATTATTTTTAAGATTTACATATGATAGATCTGGGGTGCATGTGGGGAATCTCGATACACTGGTACAGAGATGACACCCAACTCTATATAAAGGTGGCATCAGCAGATAACATCTGCAAGTTGAGGTACTTTAGTGGTGTTTTCAAAGACTGGATTGCTTTACTTTCTTTTAAGCATAATCCCAATAAGACTGATTTTTTTTAACTCTCCCCCTCTTCAGTCATCAGCAATTCATTAACCCATGAGTTGTTTTAAACACTGTCTTCGTCTTCTCTAAATATCATTCCAACTCCAGTATCCTCTGCTAAATCTCTGGCATTTCCTCTGCAATCTCATATACATGTTCAATCTTATATTACTTTTCTTCTTGTTCCTGTTGTTTTTTCAGTTATCTCTTTTAAGAAAATTCCTCCTTTTTTCCCCCATCATATTTCTGTTTGATATGATATGATATGATATATGATACGGTATTTATAACGCGCCTATACACAAGTGTTTCAAGGCGCGACGAGGCAGGGAAGGGAAAAAAACAGTGGAAAGACAGAGAAACAATCCTACTAGGCCAAATGTCATTCAGATCAAGCAAGTGCAAGGATAGGGAGAAGGGAAAAGTGCCTGGGGGAAGGGAGAGGGGAAGTGCAGTACATGCGATGGAGGAATAAATACGAAAGGTAAACAGCCTGATGGTGGCAAGTGCAAGGTAGAGCAGAAGTGCCGGTGGGGGGGACTGAAGGGATACAGGAAAACAGTCCCTAAGTGCAGGGGGTTTCCATGGAGTCAGGGCAGGAGTGCAAAGGGTGGGACCTACCCCAAGCTCAGAAGGGTGGCCAGGTAACCAGAGCAGGTTCGGCCGGGGGTTTCAGCAGCAGAGAGAGGCAGGGAAAGCAGAAGCACAGAGGAAGGTTTTGAGGTGTTTCCGGAACCAAAGATGTTCTCCTCAAGTTTCAGGGAGGCAGGAAGGCTGTTCCGGCCGAAGAGAGAGATTGACCACCAACCCGTTGCTTGGAGAAGTGGAATAATGTCTCTGAAGGCTCAGAGGTCTTACCATACAATCTGTTTTGGTCCATGAGGGACACCAGAAGTAACTGAAATTAATTTTGAAATAAAAAGCCCCATATTAACTGTTTGGGTTCTTCCAGAGAGAGAACTGCAATACAATTTTTGGTCATGATCTGAATTCCAAGCCATATCTTTTATGTGGGAAAGACAAGTTTTGTGGTGCACTGTAGCAAAAGCTGCTGACAGATGTAGCATTACCAGAAGAGATTAGTGACT
The DNA here is from genome assembly GCF_040938575.1 of Ambystoma mexicanum. NCBI lineage: Eukaryota > Metazoa > Chordata > Amphibia > Caudata > Ambystomatidae > Ambystoma > Ambystoma mexicanum. Next base: position 1,272,743,716 of record NC_090937.1, on the reverse strand, counting down.
CTGGGCAGCACATGCCAATATGTCATTCTGTACATTTACAAGGGCAGATTAAGTTCCATGTTTGGGATGGAAACCTGATTACAGTGGGTTCATGGTTTTGACAACTTTCAATGCGATTCTGAGGATGGATGGGGACCAATTTTACTGAGACCTACCTATCCACGGTAGATGCAAGGTGTGATAGTTAATGAGCCCAACAATGTCTAAGGAGGGATTTTCATTAAAAGGGGGGTGGGGGTGATTAAGGCTGCTTTGAAAGCTATGGAATACACCCATGATCCCACAAAGGATTAACAAGTTATGGATGAGCCAAGCAAATAGGTGAAGCAATGAGCAATACAGACTCATAGTGCATCAAAATTACCCTGGGTATATTTCAACCCGTGTCGAAATGAAAGAACAGGCTCATTTTTGACTCTATAAAAATTAAACACAGGTTTGGACATTCTTGGGTCAAGACAATTTTAGAAGGATACAAAAAGGAGTTCTTTATGTAAGTAGTGCTCATTTTCAACATTCACGGTACTCTGCTCTGTTCAACTTCCTAGGGGTCAGTTTTCAAGATTTGGAACACTATTCCTCTTTTCCAAATTTCATAAGGCTCTAAAGACTTAAATGTCCACTTCGGTTTATTAATAACTTAGATTTATTTTTCTCCATTTTTCTTTAGAATATGATGGGATTGCCTATTCTTTTACTCATTTCTTTTTTTTCTTTGTTAATGTTTTCATTGCCATCTTTAATGTGCATTATTTTACCCCCACTTTCTGTACACAATACATAACCATTGCTTTCTTCAATATCACTCCCCCACGCAAATGTAAAGTGAGAAAACTGCAAATCATGTGGGATGTTTATCTGTACTGCAACACTCAAGTCAACACATTACTCTTTCCTACAGCAAACAATCATAAAAATAACCTTCTGATCATTCCCAAAGAAAGCCAAACAATGGTAAAAGGTGCTCTGGTCAGTTCATGACTAGACAAGGCCAAGATTCTCGATGACAGATTTTCAGACATCAAAGCTCAAAGACTGAAAAGCACAGAATGTTGAAAGGAGATGTGTTTTGGACCGATATGAAATGCGAGCAGAATGGCAAGAAGATTGCACAATCAGCCAATAACGAGATGCTTTGTCTATACACTGCTTAACAACACAACTCTACAAAACAGGATACAGAGATACCACATACTCAACCCACTAAAACTGACAGACAACAGCCAGCCAGCAGGACTAAGCGTATTCTGATGTAAACCTCAACTGACCTTATACATTTCAGATGAAGACTGAAAACACAACTTTTAATCATGTATTGTTATTATTTTGTGTTTTGAACTTCCGTTCTATAAGAAGCTACAAGCAGAATCAGTGGTTAAACATGAGAAAGTATTAAAACATAATGGTTTGATGAGATGTTTATATGAGCGGTTAAACTGAGAAAGGATGTGCAGGCTTCACTAGTTAACAGTGGTGAAAGTGGGGGGATGGACAGCAAAAGGAAAGAAAGAAAGAAGAGGCAGCCAGGATAAGAAATAAGGGAAGAATTGCACAGCACAGAATTTAATTAATTGGCACCGTATACCATTGTTTTGCTGAAGTACATTTCTCGGTGAAACCATCTGATTGAAGAAACAGAGTGGAAACATGAGCATGAGTAAGCTGCAATCGTAGCTGTCTCATGACTGAGGTGCAGAGGATGTATAGTTGCAGCACACAATAACCTCACACTGGCAATATTTCCAGTTTAAAGACAAATCACGCCAAACGAACGTGAGTAAGTTTGCACTCCAGTGTTCCCATGACTAAACTGAGGAATGTAATGATGTCACATTTGTGAGATACCTACTGAGAAGCTCCAGTCATTAGCAGTTTCTGGCTGTACAGAGCAGCTCAGTCCAGAAGCCATTGAAACGTCTGAGCACTTGGGACAACGCCCATAGTTTTGCACAAACCTCCAAGATTGATATTGGAGATGATGTCTCTCACTCCATCTACCATGAATCAAGGCAAATTGTACATTCAGCATCCGTCCTGATGAAGGTTGGGTCAATTTAGAGCTGCACATTAAAGCCCATGCTAACAGACTGAAACACGGCTCAACAAAATATCTTCTGTTGTTGAACAGATAGAGATAATAATTCCAGAAAGGGTGTTATATATTTTGTAAATATCTTGTGCTAGATGGTTATATGTATTATGGAACCATATTTTAATGGTGACAAACATGAATTGTGTATGATTGGTTGAGTGCATGTGAGTGATGGAGGAATTAAATGGAGTTTCTAATTGATTGTATGACTGCGAAAGACCTGCGTTGTGTTTTGGTACCACAAAATTACTGTTCAAATGTCAAACAAAATTACCATGAGAAAATAGGTAGTGAGTAGTGCTTTGCCATCCTTAATTCTATGGTCCATTTTTTGTACATATCTTAGTCTTACCTGGAGGACCGTGGAATATTCCAGGTACCCTTGTTTTTCTGTAACAACAGCTGTACAGAACTACTAATTGTGCAGGGCATCAACAGAAGTTTAACCAAGGCAGGGATATTTCCACAGTTACAGTTGTCACCTCCTTTAGTCCGAATATATTGTTCTTCTATTTATTTCTCTTTGCACACAATGTTTGTCTCTACACCATTATATTTCTTTGACTCGGACACATCTTACAATTAATGTTATATCATGGACACTCTTTATTTTTTTACGATATGTTTCATTGCCATAAATGTTCAGAATCAGCAGAATCAGGTGTTGGGGTTAATACTCCCCCTTTTTCTTTATTCTCTGGCTCTTGATACATACTGCCCTCGGACGCTACATGAGCAGAAATCAACGATGAAACATAATAATTGTACGTATACTTTGATTCTTACATTTTTAAAAGAAAAGGAGAGAGGTTATGAGTGTGCTAGGTTATCCCCCCCTTTCCCTTTATGACCAGCTTGCATGTTTAGCCTATAATTGGCAATCACCCCTTCATTCAGGAACATGCAGAGCTGGTAATGCCCCTGTACAGCTCCAAACAAGGGGGTGATTACTATTCAAACCACAAGGCTTCAGTGTGAATGAATTAAACATATTTGTTTTATGGTAGATGGCCTGCTAACATAGTATGCAAACTCAATCTTATGGAACAAAAACAAAGATGGTCCCCTCACAACACATATGCTTACACACATGTTAATAATTCTTTTAAAGTTATGCTCACTTTTACTTGTTCTTGATCTCCAAAATTGCTGTGCTAATGAATAAGATTAGAGCTGTTCCTGGCTCTTTTCATTATTTTGTCAGCTAATTCTACACGTTTTGTCAGCTTTCATATCTTTCTCAAAGAATTTTCTCAGTTTCAAATGTTTGCTCGAATTCTCTTTACAAGGGTAACTCTGGTCTAGGTAATTTTTCATCCCCCCTTGATCCATGTCTAACTAAGATCTTTAATGCTATTTTGCAATTCTTAAAATTATTTTCTATCATCAGCAAATCAGCAAATCCTTGAACACCAGTGTTGATTCCAGCTCATTTAAACATGGGTCGAGTACACATTGTAAAAAAATCCTTTGGGCAACTCAAGATCACTTGATAATTATTGTCCAATTCTCAACTACACGCGACGTTGTGTATTCTGCTTGATTTGTATGAATCATTTGATACCGTATTGCATAAGATCATCCAGTTTACTCGCCACAACAGAGCATTAGCCCTGAGGTCAGAAAGAGCATAAACTGCAATAGAAAACACCCCCATTATGTGTGAGGATCTAAGATTACAGATCACAGAAAAGGTGCAGCAAGAGTTGGAGCATGTATATCCAAGTATTTAGTCCTGATGAAGGCCGTATTAAAACAAAGGACATTGGCACACATGGGATGCTGTGTACCCTGGTATATGGGCCGGAACACGGAGTGTCAACATTTGTCATATTTATTATGAGATGACATTTGTTGTCATTAAGAACAAGACCCCGATATAACCACACCAATAAGGATCTGTGGTGGGAGTCCAGACAGATGGCCAGACATATCCCCTCATTTACTAAAATGGCTTGGCTATTGTATTATGACTTTGCATCCTCCGTCTGCATTCTAATTAGTCCCCCTGCATACTGTTTTAGGACTTGTGCCTTTTTCTGCTGCATAAGACAGCATACAGCAAATCAGCCTCTTTCGCAGCCCTGCTCTTGTTCAAAGCCCAAGGGCTCAACTGGTGATAGTCTAGGAAGGTGTAATCAGTGTTGTAGGGACAAGACTAGGATGGCTGGCTACCTGACCCCATTAGCACTTCACACCTCTAATATTCAGAATACAGCTATGAGAGTGGTGACACTGTGTATTCAGTTGGTGGTTCTTTGTACAAAGAAAGATAAGTCATATATGTAAGAATTAATTAACAATTATAATGTTTTTGTGTGTTGATACTGCTCATATGGAGTCATCCAGGTGGTACTTTAATCAGTCTCTGTGTCAATATATATAATGTAGGTGACTGCCATTTCGGGCTGTGTATTATACAAGTGTTGGCTTTCCTGCAAAGTTACTGTGTTGTCATAATCAATAAGAAAGCACAATGTACAGGGAACTGCTGTTGAAAAAGCAAAGATAAAGTGAATGTTTACTTGGCTCAGTTATTAGAAAAGCCTAATAGTTCAAGGGGTTAAAATGTCTTTTCCCCCCTCAAATTCAATATTTTTGTCTTCTTGAGAAAAGTCTGCTGCAGAAGGTGCTGGTCAGCAGACCAATCTTCAGTCACGGATGGTGCCTGATGAATCAGAGATAGGTGAATATTTTTCGCACAAAAAGTTCCAAGCATTTCTCACCTGTTAGTCAGGATACAACAATGGTGCATTAAACAGGTCCTCTGTCACGATGAAACAAAAAGATGATCAGAATCAGGAAGAACCCAGCTGCGAGGATGTAGAATACCGGTGTGATCCCAGAGCCTTTGTTTCCAAAGAAGTCCAGAATATGTTTCAATGGATTGGAAGAAAAACTGCTATTCTTCAACCTCTTCGTAATGGATCATAGGATGTAGCTCCCATTTGTTGGAGTGGAGCTCTATCATAAGGGCTTGCATCTCCTTTGACTAGTCTGGTGTTCTTTCTAGAGAGTCCTTGGTCAACTGCAGTGGTCTGGTTGATGCTTACAGGAAAGTATATTTGGTGCTAGTGATGTCTATCTTCATATCCAGGAGGTATGCCAGTCTCAGAGATAACAGCAGGAACTTCAAAGTCATTAGATTCTCCTCAGGCCAATTCAAAAGCACTAGCTCAATCTGCACTGCTGGATGACGAATAATATTGCAATATTTTACCAGAGACAGTGATCAAGCTGGAAATCCCCAAAGTCATATCACAGCACTACATCATGAAGTGTTAAACTGCATGATGTAGGATACATTAGGTAGTAGTAGAACTTTGCTATTGAAGGTTTCCATTCAAATTGCTCTTAGTGTACATTTGGTTGAGTTTTTATTCTGCTAACATGGGCTCAGTTGTACCGTAGCGTATGCATGAGTCTCACGGGCATGGGTGTGGGACACCTCATAGATGGTTTGTATCCATTGCTTGTTTATGGTGTCCCAGGACTGCAGTTCTTCATACTACCAAGGTATTTCTGCTAGATGCACAGGAATGTTCAGGATCCCATGTAGTGTCCATGATTTCAAGTATTTATCCCACGCTGATATTCCCTAGATTTTTTTAAATTAAACTCATCAGAGTGTAAGTGGACTCTGAAATGGCCTGTCTTTAGGCTTGTCTTGATAAGTTCAGTTCTGTCATTTGCTCTGGTCATGTGATGGTAGACCCATCTGTAATTCCTGCAGAAAGGCTGTCCAGAAAATCTTTGTTCTTCAGAAGCTCAACCATTGATTGTTGTTCATCATGTAAATATTAAAGTCTTCTTGGATAATCGGCACCGTATCCACTACCACATCTCTCAGCTTGTAGATTCCCTGCTGCAATGCAAAGAAGTTGACACCAACTGCAAAATGGCTCAGCCAGTCCTTGGATTTCCAGGACCTACTGAATTACAATGATGGATACATATAAATTCCACAACTCCTTTTGAACCACCCTGGTGAAAACACTCTGAGATTCACCATACCCCTGGGGTAAACGTGTGTGCTTGAATCTCTGACCACGATACCTAAACACCTTGAGATACTGAGAATCGGGGTGTAAAGGAATAGAGAAAAATGCATTCTTCAAATCAATCACAGTGAAGTGGGTCGACCCAGTCAGGATATTAGAGAGAATGGTAGGAGGATTTGTTACAACTGGGAATTCCACCGCAAATATATTATTTAGAGCATACAGATCTTGGACCATCCTCCAGCTGGTCCCCTTCACTTTCTTCACAGGGTAGATGGTTGTGTTACATGGACACACAGAAGTTTGCATTATGCCTTGCTTCGACAACATCGTGATGGTCTCATAAATCCCTACATCCACCTCTCTACACATGGGGTACTGCTTAACCCGTGGTAATATTTCACTAGGTTTCAATTTTATCCAACATTGGACCCACATCATGAAAATTGCTCTCTTCCTCTTGTGAACACTTGTGTACACAACACTCCTCGAAACACTTGTGTACAAGCATGATACAAATAACATATCAATATCACTATCGATGAATGGTCCAGCACTTTCTCCAAATTCATCTTCCAATATAGCAATGCATTTCCAACAATGAGTATGGTCTGTGGCACTTCCCTTTGCTCTATCACTATATGGCAAAGCACCCCAGTCTCATAAACCACCTCTCCTGTGTTTTCAATGTCTTCAAACAACTGCTCATCGAACATGTCCCTTAGCGATAAGGTTGGATCAATGCACAGAACTGTGTGCCTCTCTCAGCCTACCTCAGCAGTGCCTAAGAGAACAATTCTGTTTTTCTTAATGACTACCGCTTCTAGGAGAACTGCAACAATGGTGCCTGGTACACAGCAGGTCAAAACAAAAATTAAGTTGGTACCTGTCATGTCTGATCTCTGATTCCTGGGACCTAACTCAACCAAACCATTACCCACAAAGACAAAGACAATAGGCCCTAGGCCATGCACCCAACAGCCTAAGCCTTCATCACAGCTACCACAACATAAAACAGTGATGCAGTTGCCACTCTGCATGCATCTGAAGTTGGTGAGTAGCACACAATGGTTTGCAGAGGACATTTTACACTTGGTAGAATCGCAGAAGTGAGCTGATATGCGTACATTAGCATATAGTGTTCACCATTGCCCCTGTTGCACAGTAGGGAGCCACATGTCACCATTTGCATTTGCAATGGTTAGGCCCTTATAAGACCCTTGCTTGAAAAAGTGTTTGACCACATTGCCCCATGAAAGGAAGTCAGCAGCATCAGAAAGTTGCAATATGGACAATGTCCAGAGGCACCACATACCTTTCAACACAGGCAACCGAATGTCATGGAGCCATGCATGCAAAGATGTGGCCAGGGTGAAAGCTGGCAGGCGCAATTGTAGATGGGGAATTAATTAAACATGACATATGGAGTACAACATGGGGTGCACTAGGGAGTGCTGTGTGTGGCGAGGTCGTAGCATCTTGGATGCATTGCTGGAAGCCTTACACAAACAGCTATGTGGGTTGCTTGCAAATACTCCTCAGATTGTTGTGTTTGGTGTGTTGTTTGTGAGCTGTGCATGCATTGTTGATTGCATGGGTGTGCTCATTGTTCGCACATGGTACATTGGCAGGAGCTATTGGAGTGACCAATTCTGCAGTGTGTCCACTGAGTGCTATGGTGAGAAAGTGTGTGTGTACCAGTGCATAGGGTTCAACTACATAGTGTATGTGCTTGAGTAGTGTGCATTTTGCAGATTGCTAACTACTGTAATGCACTTTGAAGTATTTTATCATTGGAGTTGGTGGAGTGCTGAGAGGAAAAAACAATGGCTACCTGCAGTTCGTGATGCTGGGTGCTGTTCTGGGTGAATGTGGACACTGAAAGCCTGCATCGGTTTCACCTGGAGGTGCTTTCACATGACACAAGACCTGTACTGTGAAAGTATAAAGGTATGTCTCCAGTGCAGTGCAGAAATGATAGTGCTCAATGCGGAGGTCTTGGATGTGAATGCTACACGCCTCTGTGACTATTACAAACTACCTAATGTGGGAGTGAAATGGAATACGGAGGGCCTGTGCTTTACTGGGGTGTGGCCCTCGCTGTAGCTGGGAAGGCGCACATGCTACAATCTGCCCTTTTGAGCATAGTGCCTTTGCAAATGAACTCTGGTGATTATCCAATCAGTTGTCGAGGGTATGGGTCACAGGCAAGGGCGGTGATATATTTCCCCAAACCTCGATGCAGTGAGGTTAACAGAGATGGACAGAGCCAGATTGGTCATCGTGGGTGATACCTTTGTGCAAGATCTGCACAGGAATGCTGTGGAAAGCGGCTTTGATACTAACTTTCAGTTGGAAGTAGTGGAGGCTTTTTAGGCACAGTGTATGAGTGGGGTTACGGTGCCATGGTTGTCCTTTGGACATGTGTGGCCTCTGTCGGCAGTGTGGATGTTTTGGTTGTGCATTATGGCACGCTACATTTGGGGTACATGCGGTGCTCACGTTTGCTCTGTCACCTCAAGAAGTTGAAGACAGCAGTGATGCAGATTTTTCCCACTGCCAAGGTGATATCCTCCGCCATACCACCAAGAGGTGCATGGGACCATGCCGGTGTAATTTGCCAACAGCCAGAGGTCAGTAGGTGTTTCATACACAGAAGCATGTGTGACTTTATATGCAGTGATGGGATGTTCTGCACCAACTATGACAGCATTAACGAGCAAGATTTGCAGTGGTTCCAGGGAAATGACCTCCATTGGCAGTACTGTTTTGCTTGCCACTCTGCACGCAGCACAACAGACAATCCTGTCCGTACAAATGTGAGGAGGAGAAGCAAACAGAAAGTCACCGAAAGAGATTTAAAAAAAAATGTATGTAAGCATGTACATAAGAAAAACAGGACAAACTTTTTTTAAATCCTTTTGTTTTCTGAGACTGTACTACAGACCCAAACCCCTAGACTGTTTTATATTTTATCCCCCAAAACCCCCACCACCCTCCCTCCCTAGCACAGAAATTCAGCGGATTACACTGTACTTTCACGCTTCCACGTGCCACATCCAGCCATTTTCTGGTTGGGAGCCATGGAAAGGAAATTGTGGAGCGAAAGACCCTGCTCTATAAGGTTGGTGGATCTGGTGTGTACGCAAACACTGTGCCAGAAGGACTCTTTTCACAAATAAGTGCAGAAGGGTATGGTGGAAGAGTGCAAGGTAAGGGGCATGCATCCTGGGTGTATGCATGAACTGTATGTATTTATTTGCAGTTAGTAACATGCAAGCTGTGCTGCGTGTGCGCAATATTTTGTGAAAAGTGTGCAGTAAGTGGGGTACTGCAGAAAACAAAAACAATTATGCAGTGTACACGGTAAGTGGCAGGCATCCTACTGTGGTGCATGCATTGTGTGTATGATATCATATGATGTGCAATTGTATGCTACGGCATTTATTTTTTAATGCACCTACACACACGTCTACCAAAGTGCAACGAGGCAAGGGAGGGTAAGCAAAGGGGAGACAGAGACAACAACCCTACTAAACCAGGTGTGACTTACATCGCCCAAGTAAATGGGTGGAGGGAGGGGAAGGTACACTACATGGGAAGAACAAATGACAATAAGTAAAAATAAGGACCTATTGTGCCAAGTGTATGGAAAAGTGCAGACAACAGTTGGTGGATATACTGTTAGGCATACAGAAAACAGTCCTCAAGGTTTGCCTGGCGGGGGAAGTGACATGGGCCTGACATCGCAGAGTTGCCAGGTAAGTAGTTCAGAAACAGTTTACGTCAGGCCGTTAGCCGGGGAGAAGAACAGAAACAGCAGACACGAAGAGAAAGGCTTTGAGGTGCTTCCGGAACTGGCGATGGTTCCCCTCAAGTGTCGGGGAGCAAGGGAGGCTGTTGCAGAGGGAGGCCGCAGGTGAAAAAACACAACTACCACCAACTTGTTTTTTGCAGAAGCTCTTGGCCCTGAGGGCGTTGGAGGCGGATGAGGGAAGAGCTTGCGCACGCTAGTATATAGGGAGATACAGTTGAAGGTATTGAGGTCCCAGGGGCCAGAAGACCTTCCGCATAATGCTGAGTCTTCTTACTTTATTCCTTACAGCCACTGGGAGCTATTGGCAACATTTCAGTGCAAGAGAGATACCATCCCAATCAGGAACTCCTCTTCTGGATGCGTTCCAGAGGTCAGAGTGTAGAAGGGGGCAGATTTTAAAAGAGCCTGTTGCAATAGTGCAGCATAGCCGGAAGTACAGCTATGAAGACAGTGATCTTTTGGAAAGTTGCTTTAGCTTGGTACCAAACATTCAATGCTGCTACTGGTAGCATCTTTTTTACGATTTACGTAGTAGGTGGGTTAGTGGGGAAAATATTTCAAAGCTTTGTCGGAAGGAAAGCAAAGAGTTCCTGTTTCGATATTATCCTGTATGATATGGCTAATTGAGAATATTGCAAGCACTTTTCACTGAAGTGCTACTTCATGGTATGGGATGGGAAAAAAACAGTATCGTTTTAAAGAACATTATGGCCGCTCATTGGCAGATACCATGCGCAGATGCACTTACAACGCAGTCATACAAATAGTGCAGAAACAGTTTCTGTACCTCCTTTCTGTGGCAATGGGTGCGTAAGTGGATGAATGTGGATGCACAAACCTTGCAATCTTTTACTGAACTTTCTACTGGACGTGCTGTCCAGTGACAGAACACTAGTAGGCTGAATTTGTAATGGTACCTATGAAGTGTTGTGCAGAACTGACAGTGTTAGAGGGTAACTCGGATGGCATTGGTGGAATCGTGTGTGCCCATTTACCAGTACCCAATGAGGTTGTGCTGGTCAAAAGGTAGTGCAAAAGGAAGAAGGACTGTTCCTGCTTTACTGGATTGCCGCCCTCGCAGTACTTTGGGCACTGCACATGCCACAATCTGTACTTCTTACCTTGCTGGCCAATGGACATGATACTTTCGGGATTATCCAATCAGATACTGTGGGTGTGGTTAACAGGAAGGGCGGTCAAACTGCTGTCCATTACACTCTGTGTAGTGAGGCAGGCTGACATATCAAAACGCATTGTGCTGCCTATAGGTGATGCATTTCTACTAGATCTGCACACATATGCTCTGGAAAGAACCTTTGCTGACAATTTCGAATTGGACGGAGTGGTCGCATTGTGGAACAGTGTCTATGAGTTTCGCCGACATGGATGCACTTTGCAAAGACCGGGCCATTTTTGCTAGAGCCAATGTTATCGTCATCCACTACGGCAGCATGCACATGGGTTACATGTCTTGTTTAGACTTGATCCGGCAACTATTGAAATTCACTTTCATACAATAAGTGAACATTATATTCAACATTGGTATGGAATCGGGAATCTTCAGAATACATTCCTGTACAACGATATTCTGAAGAATATATTGGAATCTTCCCAAAATCCAATCTGCCACCTGTACCAGTAGGAAAAAGCATAGTGAAACACCGAGCTTCTAACGTCTTTTCCCAGACACTGATTCTTGCACCTTGCGATGCTGTCATTTGATACAATTCTAAACTGTCGCCCATGACTCACGTGAGTGTAAATGATGAATAGTGTAATGTTAATATAAACTATTCCCTTCTGCAACAGATAGACCTTGGAACTGACTTTTACTGCTTGTGTTTGTTGACTCAACATCAAGCATAGACAAGTCTGGTACAGTCAGACTGTCTTTGTATAAATCATTGTGCACCAATAGAAATGTCAAAGCATTTTTTACCTTTCCAATATCTATAAACTGTTGCCAAATGTGCTTATCTTTAGTGGCAATGCCATTTACTAAAACAATAAGGATCTGCAATGCCACGCTTCACTCCTAGAATGTTGACATTTTCTTCCAAATTGAGAGGTAAATAGGCAATTTTGCATCTCACACCTTGCACTATTAATTTTTTAGGCAGATTTGACATCTTTGTTTGCAATCTAATAATAACTTGGAAAGGATGAAACGTTTGCAATGCAATCACTTCAAATATGTTACATTTTTGAAGCACAACAGGGATATCAGGCACTACCATTGCCGTTCAAGACATTTCTTGGAGGAATCCATGTTTGATTATAAAACCCAGCACAGTGTCAACAAACATAAAGTGCCTCACTTGTGTCAAATCGTTCTTCTACAAACAAATAAAGATAACATTCTTTCCAAACATCTTCTAGACTGTGTTTAAGGTTCTCCTCAATGTACACTAGTTGCACTCAAGACTTATAAAAAGTGTGTCAACAAGATACACAAACAATGTCAGGTCTTTCAGTAGAAGACAACTCAAACATTTCAATACGTTCTTTATGCTGTTGAAAATTCAGATCATTTGAAAGCATAAAATCATCATTTCCACTTGCTGTAACTGTTTCATCGACATACACATACTCTTTTTAATGCATGATATTAATCATTTGCACTCTAGAAACTAATCAATCTACAGTTTCAGTCAGAAGTGTTTGATATAAAAGTGCAAGAGGCATACCCATTGTTTTGCACTCATTCAGCTTAACTTGAAGGTATCTCATTTATTGTGATGTGCAGCCTCAGCATCCGTATATGATGAAACTGACTCTTACATCTACTTTTATCAAGACAAGCTAGAGTGACCCACAAACTTCACAGTCATCTAATCTTTATAGCATCTTGATCTGTATTTGAGCATTATTATTTTTGTGTAAATCTCTTTACGACTTTACAAGAAAACATATCAATATTGCACAAGAAATTGCACACCCATACCTCATGCTTCTTTTTAGGTTTTATTCTAGACTGACCTAAACTTTCCATTTCTGTATTTTCAGACCTTAGGATTCTTTTTTTTTAAATCACACCATTTTGGACTACATAGCTACATCCACTCTCATCAATAGCAAGGGGAACATTCTTTCCTTGAATGTAAATCTCCTCATTTAAAAAAAAATGTTCTGTATGAGAACACTTCACAAAAGTTGTCACGTCTAAGTACATTAACTGTTTCTATATTTCTATGGAATGGTCTAGTCACCTTAAGTAATTTCTTATGTTTATTCAATATGAAATGAACAATTTTCTTTCCATATGAAAAACTTTTTGAATTATTACTTCTACTTTTTTCTTTTGCAAAAAACGCTTTACAACATATCTAGATTTTGGTTTCACCCTTCTCCAAATATTTGTAAAAAGTCAAGAGTGGTACATTTTCCTATATATATATATCTTTATTCTTGTGTTTCAAATTGATAGCACTTTTGATACATTTGTATTACTTTCACTATAAAAATTCTGGGTTCCATTAATTTGTTGAGTTGGCACATCTCCGATTTGAAATTGCAGATTTTCCAAGGTATTATCACTAGGAGGTATTGTTGTATTATCTACAGTATTTGTATCTACAGATTCAGTGAAAAAAAGTTGTTAAAGGGACGTTATGCTTAAGTTGCGCTAATAAAAAACCTATCAAATTCAGTGAAAAAATGTTGTTAAAGAGAAGTTACGGTTAAGTTGTTCTACTAAAAATCTATCAAATTAAGTGGAAAAGGTTTGTTAAAGGGACGTTATGTTTCAGTTGTCCTAAAAAAAATTATCAAATTTAGTGCAAAAACATTTTTAAAGGGACATTGTATTTATAATAACAACATATCCATATTATGGTTATTACAAATAAAACCGAAAAACCCCAGAAATGTGCCTGTAATGGTAAGCTAAAAAAACGCATCTCGCAGCATCACTGTGCACTGCTAAGACTAACACCCATGAAATCAAAGATGACATCAGTTGTTGAAGATCAAGAGCAATATCAAGAATCTAACAGTCATAATCTCAGTCCCCATTAATGTTTTCTCCAACAGCCCACAATTCATCAGTTTTGTCTTGTTCTTATTCCCAGCCGACACCTCGAAGGAAGCTGGACCCTCCCATGGAGAAACCTCAAGGTGCACCAGGGAATTTTGTGATAGGTTTAGAAACCTTGTTACAAACAATGAATGCAGCTTTATTCTCACTAACCCATTGTATGACATGCTTGACACAAAAATGAACAATCAACTAAAACTTTTAGCACAATTATCTCAAACTAAAGAATTTAACCAGACACAATGTCGGTGTTGCGAAAATCGAGCTACCAACGTATCTAAGGGCAAAGGTGTCCTAGAAAATTTAAATAAATCCAAAGACTTTCAAGGAGATATATTGCTAATAGACTCGACTTTGGACCAGCAGGAATTACTGCAACTTGATGCGAAAAAATAAAATAAAATGTCTAATGGTGCCAAAGTTGAAAGTAATCATATTGAATTGATGAACCAAAAGATCACAGAGTCGAATCAAACCACAATGTCAAAAGATAATGTTCTTGAGTCTCATTCTGTACAGCCAAGTTTAAAAAAAAGACTTAAACCAAGAATGTCACTAATATGGCTGACGCTTTGGTGGAGAACACAAGCAGCAAATCTAATAAAGATACCCCAATTGAAATAAGGGGTTAGACATTACAGCTGCATCCAATTATACAATTTGGGTTAAAAAAATAAAACCCAGAAGTGATTAACCATGAATAGCGCACAGAATGTTAAAACCACTGCTAATGCAAAACCGATTGGCTCTCGCCAATTTACTCAATTGCTAACTATGCCAAAATCAGCAGCAGCAGTGGCAATAACTGCCATAGCTAACAAATACCAGAAGGCTCTCACACAAAAAGCAGGGATGATCAGACAGAAGCAGGAGATCTGTTTTCCGTATGAGCCCTTGGATGGCCTGGTCATGATGTCTGAGCAGCAAAAGTCCATCCTGGCTGGTCCATCTAGGTGAGTCATAACACAAATGCTGGTTGCCACTGAGGCTATAGCCATGCCTGTTAAAAAGACTGGTTTGCAGAATGAGAGATTGAATGTTCAAACTGTGAAGAATGATCCCATTGAGCTGAATAAAGAGAGGGGAATAACTATTGATGAATGGAGAGGTGAGATAGACAAATCCTTGAAATGATTCTTCTTAAAGGCAAATAAGGAAGAATTATCATTACAAAGTGATGGTATGCGAAATCCTCAAGCTCCAGTATGGAAAAACATCGAACAACCGAGAGATGTCCCTGGTTTTAAAGATCAAAATATATTTAGACAAGTTGTTAATAACCCAAAAAGAAACCAGAGTTTAAATTGTCTAACCCTACAGTGTCTTTCACATCCTTACCAAACTTTTGTACTGAATAGGCAGTCAGTGTTGAATATGTTGGCCGATGTTGCAGCTTTAGAGGGGTTGTGTTCTGGAGATATAGACCAAACAGAATTTGTTCATCAACATGACTTAGCCGTTGGAAATTATGGATGAAGTCGGATTTGGTAAAAAAAGCTCTCTGGCAGGCTAGATTAGAACTGTATGAATTAGGTTTTCTCCTGATAAACCACTCGGCTCTGGAGCCTCAATCTATGGCAGCAATGGGGAATCAGTATCATTCCAGAAATGGTAAAAAGGCTCAGATGATGAAACCAAATGTGGAAATGACAGCAGAAAAATAACCAAATGAATGCAAATAGTGACACAAGTGTGAATCCATGTTAACTAGATCGAACATTATGTAATTTAGCCTCTTGGAATGCAAGAGGTTTTAAACATCTAATCAACTTGAGTCACAATGTGTTACAAAATTATATTATTGCATTTCAGGATTTATGTCTTTCAGTCCCCCCCAGTGTGGGACAATCATATTGTATGTCCTGTGTTGTGATCATGCCGGTAAAGGGTAGAGTGATGGGTGGCCTTATGGTAGCAGTAAAGACTTCCTCTAATGTAAAACCTGAACCAAGGTTTTCTCCAAATAGCGACCTACAGATGGTTAAAATCCCTACCAAATTTGACACAATTGGTCTTATCAAAATCGTTTGGAACCATGTGTCTATACAGATGATGCCTTTTTTGATGCAATAGAGAATCTGTTGAATTTGACTGTCCTGGACCCTAATTGTAAGCGTGTAATGGTAACCAGAGATCTGAACATAAATTGTATGGAAATGTTTGAGGTAAACTCATCTGTCGTTGTAAGAAGATGGAATAGGTTGACGAAGGAGAGAATGTTATACATGCTTAATGGAGTCAAGCCGTGAGATATTCCTCCCCACGCTACTTGTCACCGAGGAAAACAGGAGTCCTTAATTGACTATGTCTATATAGATGCTGAACTGTTTAATCAAGTGCTGCATTTTGAGATTGTACCACAGACTGTGAGTGATCATGATATTTTAACTGGCCATTGGGGGTGGTTTTCTGATGGTAATAAGAAAGACATTTCACTAGCCTGCGGCATGACTCTAAATATGACTTGTAAAATATTCAGTTGGTCTGCACGAGTGTTAGAGAACTAACGTGATAAACGAACACAGGGCTATCATAGTTAGAATGATTTGAGCACCAAGAAATCAGAGTCATATGTAACGTGATGCAAATCTTTAAGGTAAAAACAAAAATAACAAGAAATTGCTCTAATAACAAATTCCATACTTATGATCATGATCGTGTAATACGGAAAACTGAATTTAGAGCTGATAAAAGAAAGACACAATGTTTGAGTGCTCTAGAAAGATCACCACAACTTAAATCCTTAAAGTGTGCATACAAGAACTGGAGCTCTTAGCAAGACATGCTCAATTGTATCAGAGAGATGCAGAAACAATGTTAATAGCACTGAAATCTAGAAACTCTGCAAATATCTGGCCTTTATTAAAAAATGCTCAAAGTAAGATTTCAAAGGTTTTCCAATGAGCCCCATTCCAGAAGCAGTGTGGGCAAAATTTAGCAAAACCCTATATGCTGACCTAAATATTAATCATTAAGAAGAAGGTAGTGGGTATACGTGTGAATATACAGTTTGAAATAGATGATATTCTTTACTATATCTCAAAGCTATCAACATCTAGAGCTCCGGGTACTGATGGACACTCAATCCTATGGCTTGGGCATAAATCTTCATGTTAATTTTCAAACAGATTGTGAAGACTCAATGTTTGCCCCCATCGTGGAGAAAGGCCATAACAATTGCCATATTTAAGAATACTGACCAATCTAACTATAGGCCCATATCTTTACTCGATATTCTGATTAAACTCGTTGTGAGGTTGCTCCTAAGAGACTTGAGCAAATGGAAAGATAAAAAGGGCTTTAGCGATCCAAATCAAACAGGCTTCGTGCCCATGATGGGGAGAGCTGTTAATCTTCATGGTCTGCAAGTAATCAAAAGGCAGCAACAACTGAGGGACCAACCGGTGTACCTTTCCTTTATACATTTATAATGAAGCCTGCTTGGAGTCACCACATAAGCTGCTCGCCTCAGGACTTATTCTACCCTAAAGAAGTCTACTTGCAGTCACCACATAAGCTACTCACCTGAGGAGCTATCCGTGAACTGCTGCGGTGTTCGCGGATACCGTGAACACAACACAGACTTCTTCCAGCTAAACAAACTCATCATTGAACCATCTTTCACCCCCCTATCCTTTCAAGCCCCTATACCCAACACCAAATACCCCAAAACATTTTTCCATCCCTATTCGCTGCTGCGCTGTCCGCGAATATCTGCAGATACAATATGGCAGACGTTTCAGAAAAATATGATGCTCATCACGCTTCCGTCCAGCGGGCATGTCACATGTCTGTGAACCTCACACATCCCTCTACACCAATCGGAGTCCTGTCCGGGGAGCAAACAGGGGAATGGGTCAGCAGAGCGGTGCCAGATCACTCATTTTTTACCACCTACATTTTGCCTATTTTTGCCAAAGTTTGTTGGTGAGGATTCGTCCAGGGGGAGCGAGGATATAAGCCGCCCAAAAAGTGGTCTTCCGATGGGTTTAGCATCTTAACCATAACTACACGGATGCTACCGCAGGCCGTGTAATTTGAGAACTAAATCTTTACTTTACTTCCCTGCGCACAATCCTTCCATATGGCACATTGATGTTGCTTGCTTGATGGCATTTTCAAAAAAAGCTGTAAAGACAATATGTGGGGTGGTGAAGGTCTGTAATTGTATTTCTTTACATTTTCAATATATAATATGAATTGTTGTTTATAAAAAAATCTATTCAGTATATTTAGGTTTGTAATTAAGTACAGTTTATAGGTATTACTTGGAAAGTATGGTTTTCCATAATTTATTTTAGGGTTTTCTGAAGAAGGTTGAAGCTATGGTTATGTATCAAATGTCCTCGCTTCTTTTTCATAGGTATGACCTGGAAAATATCATAGTTGGTGCATATTTTTAACTTCATATGTGCATCCCTTATCATGTTAATGTTAAAGGTATTTGTACTCCACAACATGTGGTCCCCAGGTGCTCTGGTGGATCTGAAAAGAAGGGTGTGGAAAAAGGAGTGGGGAGGTTAGTATGTAAGTGAGAGTTGTGATGTCCTGTTGGCAGTTTCAGTTTGGTTTGCACCGTTCGCTGAGTATGGTTTTCATGTCGGTATAATTCCCATGTGCCATTGTGGTGAGTTATATGTTGTTGGTCTGTTGTTGCAATGTGGTGAAGTATGTAAGGATTTCTGTACAGAGAGGTGGTTGTGTGAGTTTCTGTATGAGAAGTGTATGCAGAAAGATGAGGTTTTAGAGTTGGGTTAGCAGGTTTTACTTAACTCTTTGTCTCTGATAGTGGGAGAAAGGGCATAGGCTTCAAAAAATGGTAGACAATGAGAAATCACACCTAGATTTGAGAATTTCTAGATAGTGGGAGAAAGGTCTAGGTTTCACAAAATGGTAGACAATGAGAAAAAACACCTAGATTTGAGAGTCCCTAGATAGTGGGAGAAATGGCGTAGGTTTCACAAGTGGTAGACAATGAGAAAACACACCTAGATTTGAGAGTCCCTAGATAGTGGGAGAAAAGGCATAGGTTTCACAAGTGGTAGACAATGAGAAAACACACATAGATTTGGTCTTCATAGATAGTGGGAGAAAAAGCCCAGGTTTCACCATATAATAGATATGTCAATGTAGCCCTGTAATTTGGGTGCACACTGGATTCCTCAGTGTGTGTCCTTGGTGTGTACGTTAGTGAGTGAAGTACTTATTGCAGAAGGTGGTGGTTTAGGATGGGGTGAGCGTTGATTTAGCAGTTGCTACCAGTAGTTCTCCCTACATTGTCTGTTGACGCAGATTGAGGCTGGGTGGTGCTCCTTTTTCACATGTTTTTACATCATGAATTCTAAGGTTTTAAAAAATAAATGCTCTCTATGATCTACACAATTAGCTCAGGTTTCACTCAGGCTTAGCATCTCGGAAATGTAATGTGTCAGTCACAAATGCATCACAAACTGAGAAACTCAGTTACCATCCATTTAAACTGTACTTTGCTCATTTTATGTACACTACACACAATCCTTCACACAATTTCTCAAATCATATACGGCTAATCTATAAAAGCTATGTCAGCCTATTAGGGAAAAGCTATTCCTTTGCCAGAAATGTCAAGTAAGGGCACCTGGTCTTCTCCCTCTACATTCATTCATCACTAAAAACAGAACATGCAAAGTGGCCATTTTAGTCCTGCGCACAATAAATATGGCATAAATTAGCATACCCTGTTTATTCACATACGTAAAGGTGTTGCAAGATAATCTGTAACATGTCTTTGGTTTGATGTAACAACCTGCCATTCATTCATTTCTAGTGTGTCCTCAATTCATGAGGAACGTGTTGAGAACTGTAAGCTAATGCACTGTCACTCAGTTGCTCCACCCAGATCCAGTTGTCACATGTTACAAGCCTCTACTTAAGGACTGGAGGTCAGGTCCAGGCAGACAGCTCCAGAAAGCTACCCTACCGAACCTCATCAATATTGATCTTGCCCCATCCCAATGAACATTTCCTTAGTAACACCTGGCATACTGTAGCCATAACCTGAAAGTAAAATTCCCAAATCACTTCTCAAAGGAAGAAATGTTCACCGGAAACTTACCAGTTCAAATGAACTTTCCCTTTAAGATGGCAGAAACCTTGAATTACCACAAATAAGGAAAACAATATTTGCTAACAATCGAACCAAGTAAGCATTAATGAGCAGCCCTCCAATCTAAAAAAAAGTAATATTTAAGGCCACATTCAAAAACTTCCATAAATCTGACACAAAAGGAGTTACAAATATGGAGTCATATTGAATAGCTTGATATCCAACTTCGAAGCACAAACACAGCTGCAATATTTATCAAGGGGAAGCTATGCTGCTTGTTTAATGATAGAAACTACTATGCACCTCTAATCATTTTACATCTCCCTATGTCTGTGCATTGTGTAACAACATATGTGATTACATAGCATGAAACCCAACAGGGTTGCTGCCCTTCCACACCATTTCCAAGAAAATTGTGAAACTGCCAAACATGGCTGCTGATTATTATTAATAAACCACTACCAACATTTTGTTTTTTCTACCACATGTTAGTCTTGTGCATGCATTCGTGTGGAGCATTATAGTACCAATACTGTTCTACATAAAATACAGTGATGGAATCTACTTTCAAATATGTGACTCAAATGTTACACTCAATTTGACATATATTGTTGATGAAGAAACTGTACATAGCTGAGCTACATAATGCAACAATTAGTTAAGAGTGGAAATAATGCAGTAAAAAAGTATGTCCCATGTAGACCTCTTCTCTAAGTGCTTGAGTAATATGGGATGGTATTGACCAGTGATATAGCATAAATAAGGTGAGCAAAGTAGAGTTTTACTAGGTGGGCAATGCATTTGTTCAGTTGTGATATATCTGTGGATGGCACAGTACATTGTTTGGATGATAAGCCTAAATGAAAAGTGAGCTCCTATTTTGTACCACAGCAACCATTTCTTTCATAACATAAACATTCAAGATAAAGCATGCACATATTAAGAGAAAGATATGCATAAACCATGTGATTGACAAGGTCATACCTATATAAAAAGAGGCAAATGCATTTGATGGATTACTTCAGAAATGCTGAAATGCAGATTATGAGGTATTAGCCACTTAGCCACCATGAATTCACCTTCTTCACTCTGCTTCATAATTTCGCAGAAATCAATTACGGGATTTATTTGCCTGAAATACCAAAATACTTCAATAATACCTGGCATGCTATAGCCATGACTTCAAAGTACAATTCCCAAACCACTTCGCAACAGAAGACATGTTGACTGCAAACTTACCAGTTGAAATCAACTTTTCCAACAAGCTGGAAAAATCCACACATCTCCACAAATAAGCAAAAGAACATCGGCAAATATCATGACCAATTTAGCATTCATCAGGTGCACGGCCTCATAAGACTTCTCAAATCTAAAGCAACATTAAACACTTCCACAACTCTAACATAGTAGAAAGTAACTAATACAGGTTCACAGGAAACACCTTGATATCCAACTACAAAGCACATGCGCAGCTGCAATATTTGTCAACAGTAGAATTATGCTGCAACCCATTCTTTTCACAACTTCCAATGTCAGTGAGAAACAATCTTTAATTGGAAATATATTTATTCTCACACATAACCATAGCAAAACAGGTGCTACTGGTTGATTACTTCCTGAAAACACTGAAGTAAAATATGGAAAACTCAACTTTCCTAATATTATTTATAAACTTGACTAATTCAAAAACCTTAACATACTTAATTTATTTTATGTAAACAGTTCATATTATACAGGACATTTAGAAAAACACACAATCACTCACCTTCAGCTGCTCCAAATAATGAGTACATCTTCACAATAGCCAAACAGAAAACATGTGCAAACTCTAAGTTCTGGAATCAGAATGTCAAAATTCACAAAAAGTTCACTTTCATAGCTTTCAGAAATCAATGGCACAAAAAAAACTATGCAAAGAAAACAAGTACAATGCCCAACACATCTTTATTATAACCTATAACATTCAATAAACCCCAAAACAATCCTTCTAAAGAATCCCTTGTAGAACACGTAGACACACAATTAAATAAAAAAAATAAAAAATTCACACATGCTTTCAGGTGAGACCTTCCAAACAGAAAGACAATTCAAAATGTGTGCTAAAACATCCGTAAAATAACATGATTACTGCATCAAAATACAAACAGCTATTACCGTGGGTACAATCAGCAAGTTCATATCCAACACTACCAAAGCCCGCCTTAAAGGACGACATCCAATTGGAGCAAGGTTAGCCACGTGTGTGATCAACCACCAAAAACAGTGGCTAGCCGTAAAACATTTCAAGATTCAAAATTACATATTAACAAGGTGTGAAAATTCAAACAACACAAAGGTACACATAAGAGCATAGAATCATGTTCAATGCACAACAATTGGTACTGTTGTACCCGCAGCTAAGGCGATAGTTATAGTCATTGCTGCAACCGCACAAATACACACAAAAAAATACATCAAAGGTATTTTCCTTTTCCAATATACCTAAAATGCTCTCTGGGTGGCTCTTAACAGAGCCTTTGGGTTATTTTACCAAGATATAACCAAAAATATATTTTCAATCAGAGAAATGGGCTTCTCCTCACTTACAATTAAAACAAATCTTGGAACATTTCTCTGTTCTCTTTCTTTGGATGATGAATTAATTGTCTTTTACCGAAGAGCAAAAAAGCTATGCTCCCTGTAAAAATATTTCCCCACAAGTGCAGCATAAACCTCTCATTTCAAGCACTAAAATAATATTATAGAACCAAAAAAAGAAACATTGTAAGCTAATGCTTTGAAAACACATGACCTATGTCATCAACATCACTATGAACCCCATTCTCAAAATACGCAAATTCTCCACACTCTTCTGTACAATGAAATTCCTCTCCATCTGAAATTGGCTGCCTGTTTCAAATATCCAATGAACCAATACATATAACACAAACATAGCACAATCTCCTAAAACTAGAGCTCATTCTCAAGCAATACAAATATGCTATGTAGAAAAAACTCTAAATATAATGATACAATATAATATACAGTTTTATGGGCATATATAAACATCACTCAAAAAAAAGTAAATTATCTGATAGGTTCAACAGTTGAACAGCATCTGAGATACTTGACATCCTATTGGCAGCGGCCCACCACACACAATAAACAACCAATCAGAAACTAAATATAAGAAATTCCACCTTCTCTCCTCGTGTACTCTTTCTCCACTGCGTATTACAATATCTGAAGTTACTAGCAGTATTTCTATCTATCTACCAAAGTAACATGGAAAACTACATGAAATGGACAATTATCCTACAGAGGAAGACATTAAAAAAGAAATGCTCAAGAAAAGGAACCAGGAGAAAATACACCACATTCAGGATTTTGTGAGTCCATTCTTTATATATATGTGAAATAAGACTAACAATACTAGTTTAAGCAACAAATATCAGTGACCAAACAGATATAGTTTTATCTAACTACTATTAAATGTTTATACAACCAACACAAATAATTTTAACGGGTATTGTAGCTTCAATTGTTTAAAAATATTTCTAATATTTTCAAACAGATGAAGAAGTCATTCAAGTATCAATACAAATTAAAAAAGAAGCACCACAAAACCTGCACACAAAACTAATCATGGATACATTAAAAGAAACAAAATAACTATTCATTAATATTCAAAAAGAAGTACAATAAATGAAAAAGGACATTGAACATTTAAGACAAATCATGGAAGGTAATTATCCAGATAATTGGGCTAAGGAAGAAGATGCATCATGTGTTCAAAGTAAAAGAACAAGAAAACCCACAACCACATTTTTCCCCAAATAAAACTGTTTTTAACAAACGTTGCTTGCATATTTATTTACTTTATGAATTAGTACTAATGAATAAAAAGTATTGAAAATGTCACAATGACCGTTTACGAAAATTACACTCAATATATCTTCAAAAAACTTTACAAGACGACTACCCACACATATATGTATATTTTGTTTTAAATACATTTTTATAGCCGTGGCTACAAAATGCATGATGTTGCAGTGGCGGCTTTTTATCCACGGCCACACAGAGCACCACTTATACCTGTGGGTAACAGCTCAGCACAAAGGGGTGGAAGGCGTAAAGCTGCGGGTACACATCCCCAGCTGTTGCTGTTCCTAAGCGTGATCCTCAATACACCAATGACACCCCTTTTTTATGTAGCCACGGATATAGGATTGTTTTTTTTAAACGGAGTATGGAATATGAATGGCAAAAGAGACAGTGGGGATACAATGATGATTAAAAGTATTTATGTAAGGTACATGATGATGAGGAGAACATGCCAAATGTTCTAAAATACAACACTCTGAGTACCCCAACATAGTCCTTTTAAAGACTACTTTTCACATATAAATACAAAAATACAATTACATAACATCCAAATACTTTTTTTAAAAAATAAATCATTGCTCATATCCGCAGCCACAGTTCATTGACTTTTTTCCTAGACGTGGTTACAATAGGAAACTGGGGGGTAAGTGACATAGATTTTTGTACATATATATATATATACATAATACATAATTTTTAGAAAGGACTCTTTCGGGCAACAGCATACTTTTTTGCACATTCAGGCATAAAGCTGCGGGTATGGTCTAACAAGCCCGTGGCTACGACCCTCCTTAGTCGTTTTTTCGGCAAACTGCTCCTCCGATATTCAACAACCCATTGGTCTATACCATAGGCGCGGTTATTCACCTATGTTAAAATATATATATCCTTCTATCTGTAAAAAAAGAAAACATACTTAGTTAAAGAACACAAACACTTCAAGAAACACAATTTTATGACCCTCATATCTTGTAGGCAGTGCATCACATTCACTATATAAAATACAACATTTGAGCATTCAACGCTGTTGTTCTCTTTGCACATGCTAATCATTGGGTTATTGGGAAAAAATCTAACTTGGATTAAAAAAACATACAATAATATAAACAAATATTAAAACAACCTCTACGATAATGCATATATATAAACTGGGTAAAAATAAACAAAGGACGTTATACTGGTTGGTTGCAGGACACAGGATGGGGATGGTTAAGTAAACTTCGAGAACAAGAGAGAACAGGGTGGGATAAGTAAACCTGGACAACATGGGATAGAAAACCGGTAGAAACCCTAGTAACTTTAAAAAAATTATTTTTAATATTTTGTGGCCAAAAAAATTGAGAAAGTCCAATGTACCTTGTGCAAAAACACACCATGACCTGGGCCTTCAAATGTGTCCAGATGGCCTGCCCCATAATAGGCTGCAGCCTTTTTTGACTTATATGTAGTCTTCCCTCTTCACTGTAGTTGTGAGCGGTCGTTGTGCAAAAGCAACCTCCACACATTAAAGGTTCTGGCACCAACAGCCAGGGTCTTGAAATACCTGCAGCACTGAAGCACTCAATTTGAAGAATCATCAGAAATGCTAAAATGGTTCACAAAGGAGACTTTTCATGCACTTTCTGTGCTGCTCACATCTTCAGCAGTAACACGTTGTTTTGAATATGGGATGGCCTTTCAAAGGAGTTAATTGTACAAAATGTAGTACACGTTCACTGGGATGAGAACAATAGAACTACAACAAAATACAAAAATTTAAAAATGACTAAAATGAACTTGCAAAGCACCATCAATTTTTACCAACTCACAGAAAACTTAAAACAGTTAAGATTACTGCATAGTTTAAAGTGCATTAAAATTACAACAAATACATTCAGATAAACCTTAAACATCACTAACATGAATGCAAGCACAACATGTCTGTATATAATTGACAAATCTAATGTTTTAGGTTCATATTAGTGAAACTAAAAAATACATAAAAAATACTTGGCACACAATTTAGAGCAGATGAACAAAATGATAATGAACACACCTGATAACAGTGGTTAATGTAACTAACAGACACAGCAATGCAAATAAACCTTCAAATATATAAATATCTATAAACACTTACTTTCGCATCAGCCACACTCCTGCCATGTGTACAGTGGAAGGTCTGGAATTAAAAGGAATGAAATTGCTGGAAAGTGTGCCTTTTATACTTTCCAAAACAAATACCAAAAAAGAGGACACTAAACTAAAACAACTTCTAAAATGGAATACACATTTTCACCACAGCCTATTACAGAGAAAATAAACAAATAGAAAAGTAACAACTAATAACAAACAATTAAACTCCCAGAAATCTATTTGTTTACCCACCCATCATCTTTCATAACCACGGCTGCTCAAAATCAAACTAAGCCAACCTTCAAAACATCAAATGAAATATGAGAACACCTAAGCAGGTAAAATAACACAAACAAATATAAAATTATGTGCTGTATCATCCACATAACAATATGATTATTACACAAAAAATCTATGGTTCATAGATTTGACTATAAATATAGCTGCGCCTATGGGTACATTTAATAAAATGATGAAAAGCATTGATGCACCTACGCACATACTTTTTTTATAGACACTGCTATAGGAAAGCCCTTCATGGTCGTTCGTTGTTAACCACGGCTATACTAAAACAACTACAAATTGTATTTCCACTCCCCCAAACTCCACACAAGTGTCCCTAACATGCCTACCAGTCCCCCTCCACCCCCCATGGTCCTCCCCCATTCCCCTAGTCTTTCCCAGTCCCCCAAAACACTCAATGCATCTATGATGCGACTCCACCTAAAATGTCAGGTAGCCACTGCTACCACACGTCCACAAACACACGATATGCTTTCTCCCGGAATATAGCCATGGCGACACAGGGTGGCACTTTTACCACAGGTAGCAATGCCACGCACTGAGCGGGTGCTGGATTGCCTCCAGTAAATACCCCATTCATTGTTGTTGCTGGGCATGATCCTCAATACACCAATCAGTCGCCTTTTTGTATGGCTGTAGCTATAAGAATGTTTTTTTTTTATTTCTCAGTATGGAATATAGATGACAAAAAAGACAGTTGTGATACAATGCTACTTAAAATGTGTCAAAACAATAATTGACTGTTCGTGGAGTTATTTAAAGTGGATGATGATAAAGTATGCACAGTAGTTAGGATATAGAAGATTGGGATTTGGTAGGGGAATCAAGTTCAAAAACAGGTAAAGGATTGGCTGGACGCAAGCAATGAGCTTACAGTGCATAGAGAGTTCTACAATCAGAAGAACAAAAATGCATACAATGATAGCTTTTATACTTTCCAAAATCAAAATCACAAAAAGAAACGAAAATACAACAAGAGGTGACATATTTTGAGTGTAATCTTTCACAGACAAATACAGAATTACAACAGTAATATCTACCAATTAAAAACACCAAAACACACACATAATACATACCGTATTCATAGAAATTGGTAGAAATTCAAACTAGGAATCATTTTCCTGGAAACAGAGAAAGACTGCAGATATCATGGCTGGTTTGAAAATTGTGTGGCTGATTGGAGACAGTTGACTTTTTTGGTTACTGTTTTTCTTTTTAGAAACGAAATGTTAACATGGACCTTGGTTTCAGTGATTGGCAATGAAATGGTTTGGATTGAGTTTTTCCAAATGTCTTCAGTCTGAAAAGTACAGGGAACCCTGACATCATACTAATTTGTTGTGGAGGCAATGATTTGGTGAATGTATGAGGTGTGTCCCTTACTTTAATGATGAAACAAGACTTTGTAAAACTAATGGAACTTTTTCCTCACACCGTCTTTATCTTTTCAAATCTCACTCAGGCAAAAATGGAGATGGACCACCAAATGTAATGGTAAAGCTGAAAAATCACGCAGACATGTTAATAATGTAGTTTCAGCTTTCATGGGAGACCAAAAGCAATTATATATTTCAAACAACAACATACAGTTCTACAGTTCTACAGAACATACAGTTCTACATGGCCAATTTCTATAGGCATTATGGAGTACACCTAACCGATAAAGGAAATATGGTGTTCCTTCATAACATCAAAACAGTACTCCAAATGTGCTAAAATACTTCACTCATAGTACCCCAAAATAGTCAATTTAAGGACTGCCTATCACATATAAATACACAAATTACTAAACATAGAAGCCAGCAGCCCTCAACTCAACTGGCAGTGACTGACAAGGTAAGTGTGGTGCAGACACAGGCACAGCAATAACTGTACCCCACAAAACTTCCCCACCTCTCTTATTACTCATACTTCACCCTATTGCTTGCATAGAGATGCACTGTAGTAGCCCATCACAGCTAGGCAGACTGTGTAGCTTAGCCCCCTCTCTTAACTAGGTGACCTGTGTCCTAACTGTGCCAGTTAGCAATATCTCACATCTGGTCCAGGCAGGGAGAACAAACCTTACAGCCCCCTTTAGGCTGCCATCCCAGCGGCTTTAGTATGATGCACTGGGCCTGCAATGGGTTGATGATCATATTCTGCACTAAAGCTATTATGTTAGTTAGTCATTCAGGGCAACCCTGTAACTACCAACCTGCATCATCACCAAATATCTGACTCACCCAGGCACTCTGCCTCCCTACATCTATCAGCCATAGTCAGCATTTAGCACACTTGTACAGGTTAGCCACCCTGCAACCAACTTTATTGTGTAAGTTAACCACACTTTGCATCATGCCAATGCTGTTGACCACCCATAGTTTGCATTTGAGCATGTAGGGATGGGATAGTACTGTGAATTGATTAACATGTACCACATCCAACACAGACTTTCAAAGATAATAATGTATCATCTAGATAGAATTTTGGAGATTAGCATGCATCACATACAGATAAAATTGTGGAGATTAGCATGCATCACATATAGATAGAATTGTGGAGATTTACATGTCTCCCGTTTAGAATTGTGGAGATTAGCATTCATCACATCTAGATAGAACTGTGAAGATAATCATGGGTCACATCTAGATAGAACTGTGGAGATAATCTTGCATTCCTTCTAGATAGAATTTGGAAGTTTAACATGTGCCACATCTATATAGTGATGCCAATTACCAACCTTACTAAACATCACACCTCTCTGCATACACCTCTCATATTCAAACCAAACTCAACCATACGTCTAAGCACAACAAACCACATTCACTTCACTGCACCAAAACAATAAAACAAACCACACATAGTCTTGCACAACAACACATGACAGCAACCAACCGAAAGCACACTTATGCTCAGTGAACAGCATTAACCAAACTGATTCTGCCAACAGCACTTGACAGCTATTCTCCTCTTTTCCCGCTCAGTCGTACTAACCCACCCCACCCTCTTTCCCTATCAGATACACCAGAGCGTTGGACGACCACTCCGGTAGTGATAGCGCATGGTATACATATCTTATTTATTTATTTCATTTGCAAAGCACACATACAACCCAGAGGCATTGAGGTGCTGTTTTAACATAACAAATACAATAAAATAATATTAACAAATATTTTCTTAATATAACCGCAGTTAGAGTTCATTGACTTTTTTGATAACCACAGTTACACATTTTTAGTTAAGGGGGGTGCTCGCTTCAGGTTTTATAATGAAACAGAAGTTAAAAGATCAATACAGTAAAAGACTGCACATGTAGTATTGGAAGGTTGATGAAGATACAGAAAGCAGAGTATAATACATGACAGAAACTTGGTAGGGATACATTTAATAGGTACATTTACACAAGATATAATAGCATCGGTGAGAATACACAGGCTAAATACAGTGTATGGGGCATCTAAAATTAGGGTAGAGTGGCTCATTTTTGTATTGATTTTTTTGAACAATGTTCTTCTTTTTTTCTCCACAGTCTGACATATAAGAAATTCTATAAACACGCACCCCTGATGTCACTATACCTATAAAAATATAATTTAAATAGAAATGAAACACAGACTCCACAAAATATAAAGCTGCGTGCATGGAACTACTTGCACAGCTCCACCTCACTGATGAGGCCCAACAAGGATGAAACATGTGTATGGGGTTGCTGTTGGTACTCTTCTTCAAACGAGGTTTGCCTGGCATTTTGGTGCTGGACTGCCCCTGTGGGTGGGACAATGACTGATATGTAAATGAATATTTCCCATCTGTAAAAGGTACAGTGAGCAAATAGCGATGGCTGCGAACTCTCAAAGTGGGAAAAAACAAAGAACAGGTTATCATGTCATGTTCTTTCTGGAGAGAGGCACCTGCTACCTTTTTTGTATTGTAAATACAGGGTAGGACATTTACTGTGAAACAGTACTTCAACCGACAGCAGGGAATCTATATACCCAAAAATCTCAAAATGTCCCTATGTATCGTACAGTCAACCCAGCTCTACGGAGTTAACACATATTTTCAATGTCCTTAAATTCAAGCTGGCCAAACTCATAGTCTAAACCACACCAACAAAGGTATTACTGTGCTGGAATGCCCGATCCATTGTTCATTTTTATTCTTGGAGTGTTAGATATTTTTAACAATTGCACAAACAGCGAAGATGTAAACAGTAACCACTTCATTTGTTATAAAAGATGCCTGCATTTTGCAGCTATGGGGAATGCTGTTGCTTTCCACACATGAATGTTCAGGGTCGCCCTTATCCATTACTCTACCATGAGAAGGCAAATCCAAAGATTCCAATAAACTTTTGAAACTGTCTTTAATCTAATGAGGTGTCTATGCCCAGGCAGAGTTTACACACTGCTATTGTGATTTTGGCATATTTTAATGGCATTCCAACAGAAAGGAATGGAGGTACAACGGCTGCAGCAGGTAACTTGCCTTATTTCCATTTTGCCCCTTGCTAACACCAAAGCTGTAACCTTGAGAAGGGGGTTGAGTTAATTTAATTAAACATTTGTATAAGATGTGCCTGTACCACTTGCACATATTTCATCTGTAAACTTTACAATTTTACAAGACTGGATGTAGAAATTAAGTAATGTTGCATTAATATTACAGATCAGTCTAGGTGCTTCTCATAGTTTGAAAGCAGGCAATTTATGAGAGAAAACAGATAGTAGCACTGAACCCATATTCGCTCACATGTGTCAAGTTGGCATATAGCTTATGTTCTTATTGCTTCCTCTAAAAGATTGTTTTTAAACTTAACCAAAAGTAGACAGTCAGCCATAAAAATTAATTCTACTGCACTGAACTGTAGAACACACTGCCTTCACCAAAACCTGGGCAGCAGAGATTTGAAAACAATCTTTCAGCTAACATAACATAAAATATGACAGGTGTGCTTAATAGAGAGTAAGCAAACACTTTCTAATCCCTGCAACCTTAAAGATGTCCCTATAAAGTTATGGATCCAAAATAGGTGACAAAATGGGGGTGAAAGGGTGCAGATTGGACAATGCAGACTGAGTTTGTTGAAGCAACGGAATCTGGTGATGTTGAAGTTATGGTATTCTGTTGATGCTTGCAGAACCAGGAGAAGCAGACGGCTGTATGCTTTCGTTTTCTACCTGAGTTTAGATTGTGTCCACTGGCTTGTTGTATCCACAGGGGTAAGGACTCATTTCTGGGTGTGTTTGTTGTATGCACATGTTTATTTTGTTGGGTGTGGTATTGTGTGTTTTGTGGGTGTCTGGCTGGCACATAGGGAATTTGTGGTAATTGGAAGGTATGCTGGAGAGGAGCAAGTGTTAGGGTGGTTAGTGCATTGACTACTCTCGTTGTTCATCTAAGAGCAATACATTGGCTATACCTCAACATTCATCTAAGTGTAATACATCCGTTTTCCTCAAATTCTTCTGAGTGCAATGCTTCAGCTAACACTCACAATTAATCTAACTGCAATGCTTTGGCTAACCCTCAAAGTGTTTCTAAGTGCAATGCCTTGGCTACCCTTTGCAATTAATATAATTGCAATGATTTGGCTACCCTCAAGTCTCCTTCTAAGTGCAGTACATAGGCTAGCCTTCTTATTTTTTCTAATTGCGATTCATTGGCTAAACTTCACAGTTATTCTATGTGCAATGCATTGGCTACCCTCTTGGATTATTCTAAGTGCAGTGTTTTGGCTAACCCTCACAATTCTTCTAAATCCAATACATTGGCTACCTTTGTAGAGGAGCAGGTAGACGATATACTGCCAGTTCCCACCCCCTCAAGCCATCATATTGTAACAGTCAGAGAAAATACAAAAATCGGACCCCCTGCATCGTTCCTATACATCATCAAGTGTATGAGAGACGTTATGCACTCAGACAGCCATACAGAATGTACCCTCACACTGAAAGAGTGGAAGGATGTTGCATGGAAGAATGTAACTGGAAGGATGTTGCCTGCCAAGTTCCAAAACAAAGTGATGTCATAAAGGAGATGTATGAACCTATGCTGAAACGATATAAACATACTTAGAAGTAACAATGCAGCAAAAGAACTAGGAGTAACATGTTCCTAAAGTTAGAGTAATAATGGATCTAAAGAGGATGAAGAAACTTACTGACCAATAACTGTAAATACGCAGTAAAGCAAGGTAGAAAGAAAAAATATAGAAGCTTGCTATAGAGCAATACATAACACGGAAAGGAGAAAGGACGGCCATAGCAGGAAAATGGAGGTTGGCTCGCGTTGAACATAACCAAGCTACCTCAGAGACAGGCCAATGCTGTAGGAATTAGTAGAAGCAGGAACTCGGCTCTGTATGCAGAGCTAACAATGACTCAAGGTTGGCCTCAAGTTAACAATGATATTTTCAAAGGATAAGCATAGAGCACAAAGGGAGTACATGGATAAGCTCTGAATGTGGGACATTCTTCTTAAGTGGAAGAACATGAAAAAATCGGTGAGAGCCAAACTGTTGGTCAACTAAAAGCAGACAAAGTTTATATGAGAGAGAGCGAGGAAGTCTCTAGAGGCCAAGAGGAGCAACAGCACCTTGCATAATTGAATCAAATAGCAGTAAAATGAAAGGCTGAAATGGCCAAATACGTGGTCTCTTCACATGTGACTCAGAAGTTGAAAACAAAGGCTATTTATTAGAGTCTTAAGCTAAAATATCGGTGTCCTCACACTCCCTTTAATGTTCCCAGATAGTGAGCAGACACAAGTCAAACTACAAACAGAAGACTTTGGCTGATGGCCTACCGATGAGACATGATGCAATAATAGGGAATATGGGGATCTGATGGGATTCAAACACCTAGATTTAGTATTGCATATGTGCTGCTAAGGAGCCAAAAGTCCAAGGTTGGGATAGTATGCCAACCAATCAATGGGGTTGAGGGACTAACACTCAGGCTGTCTGTCCTTCTCCTTTCTCATCCTTTCCCCTGTTCAGCCTGACAATGTTTCTAGACAAGTCCGATCCATGAAAGTCAAAGCAGGTTCTCCCTGTCTCATTCAGAACCATCAAGGACCACATTGACACCCTTGATACAGCCTTGGCCAATTTCTGCAATAACTCCTTTTCCACTGGAACTTTTCCCTCCCCCTTAATCAACCATGCCATCCTGCTAAATCGATTCATTGACAACCTTGTTATTATTGATCAGGCCCTGACCTGGTTGTCCTCCTTTCTCACTGACCAATCATCTCAGGTGCAACTGCGGACTGTTGTCTCTTCTATCTATCTCTGTAGTTGTGGTACTCCCCAGGGGTCTGACGTCTCTCCCTGGTTCTTCAACCACTACTTGGCACCTCTTGCCCACCACATCGCTACTTTCTGCTCCAATTGTCATTGTGATGGGTATTGAAATTCGGCTCTCTTTCACCTCTGCTTCTTCTCTCATAGCAGACTATCTGGCAGCAATTCAGTGATGCTGTGCCACCAATGATCTCTGCCTTAATGCCAGTAAGAATAAGAATCTCCTCATTGGGAAACCCGCTCCCTCCTTTCCTCTCTCTCTCTCTCTTTGGCTGCCCACTCTGGGCCCTCTTCCTGCTCCTTCCTATTGATGGGCCCCTAGAGGACCCTCGCGTATGGAAACAAGGCACAATCACCACACACAAACTGATACGCCAGACACAAGGTTCAGTTCCCAAAAACAAGGGTTTAGTGCAAAGCAAATAGTCTCAGTTGGCCGACTGGGTCTCACGTCCCACAACGTGTGTCACCCAAACCTTGTGGGACGCAAGAGCGCGAGCATTTTACAACAGTTACATATATACAAAATGGTCATCTTATTATCAGTAGTGACACATTGAAAACCGCTCATAATGTATCTTTCTTTGCAATGGTTTGATGATTGACAATTATGACACCCTTCAGACATTAATTTAGCAAATGTTTGCAATTAGCACATATGCAGACACTATTCTTTGTTTTAGGGAACATACTGCTCTTGTTCTTACAAGCAAGCTGCGTGCAGGGGAGAGACACATTCCTGGCCTCACTATCTTCAAGTTTCTATTTGTGGGCTAGAGGTCAGCTCGATCTACAGGGGCGCAATGAAGGGGAGGCCGCAGAAGAGAGCATAATTCAGCCTTTAACTGTTCATTTCTATAGTTTCTGCCGCTCCAGCGAGAATAGCTGGCACCTGCGTAGTGATTAAATGCCTTGTTGCTTACTTCCAAGGACTTGTGAGGGAGGCGACCGGGGCATTGCTGTATGGGTTGTCTGGGCTGCGTTTCAACATGTAACTTGTGGCCTTGCTCTATGCATGAGCAAGAATGGAATAGAATTCACTTACAGCAAAGCAGTTTGAACAGAAGCAATAAAAGCAAAAATTACCAAAATGACGAATTCTATTCCTACAAACATGGATGCTCTCTGGTTATGCTCATGAGTCTGTACCAACAATGCTGAATATATGATGCGGTTGGTTCTCGGCCAACAAAATATACCGTCAATGCTATGGAAGGGTAATTTCTAGACTAACAAACACTCCTCTTGGCCATAAGCCAAACGCATCAACCAAACATTGCGTCTTCCTCTGACCATGTATCTGATTCTGAACTCTGCATACTGCTATAATCGTCATCATTGTCCTCAACATTAATTGACATAAATTCTTTCACTGTTTTCATTTCATGATTTGTATTTGAATTCAGTCCAGGTATTTTTTTTCTGTGTCACCAGGTGTATGCATTCTTCACTTACTTCAGTGCAAATTATTGGTAGACAGTGTATACAACAACAACATGTTAAGAAAACTCTGAGCACTGCAGCGAAAATTGCAACCAATTTCCATCCCCATGAGCGTAATAATTTCCAAAACCAGAAGCTTATGTCTAATTCCCAACTACCTTCTGGAGGATGGAGTTCAGTGCTCAGGAAGTGTAATTTCTTCATCGATTCAAAAATCATAGGGGAGGAGTCACTTACAAATACACAACACGATGACCCACGATTTTACAAACTCCTCCACGATCAGCCAAAATTATGTTGTGAGCCATCCTATTTTGAAGTGTCATTAGTCTGATTGCTTTTTCCTCTAGGGTCATATTATACAATATATCTGTTGTTCCATTTGTTGTTTTCTCTAAAATTCTGGACAGTTGTCTTATGTTAGATGAATTCATTGCCTGACCCCAAAATGGTATGAATGATTTTGCTATATCTTCTGCAATTAATCCTCCTTCCTCATTTGGCCGAGGCCTTGATCTGGACAATTTTGCTATGGCTGATGTTTTTGAAATAAATACCCCTGGAAATAGAATCCCTAAGTAACAAGTACCTCCCCAATTTCTCGGCAACCACGGATAAGCTTTTTCCCCACATATCAAATAGACAGGATCACCTATGTATACTGGTTCTTCCTCTCCCTCAAGGATTGCAATGTTCATACACCTGGTTCATGTTGCTACTGAATAGGAACCCTTCTTTTTCAAGCAAAATGGAACAGTGCAAGGACTGTAATTTATGGTGTAGGAGGGGGGCACTGTATCTTTATTCCCTTCTAGGTTCATGTGAAACGTGAGTATAGATGATTTATATGGCACATATAATCTATCTTGTGTCATTACTACTGGTGTTATTAGTCTTGCTTTACGAAATATAGTGCAACCTACAGGTTTCATTATTATTTCTTCAAATTCATCCATGTTTGTCCTATCTAATTGACCTGTTTCACTCTTGTTTCATTTCCCATAATATAGTGCACTTAGGGACGTGTAACATGCATAGCTTAACGGCAATGGCTGCACATACCAACCTATTCCCTTCCCACCATGTTGCGGCATATGTGTGCATACCCAACAATTGTTTTTTCTCAGAATTGCATGTGTCATATTCATTATCAGAAGTAACGTGTTATTTCCATAACCTTCCCTGTGTCTTTCCTCCATTGGGAACAAAGTATAGGAAATTACGTCGACTGGGCTTTCAGTGATAGGAATATCTCTAATTGGCAAGAACACTCCTAATGGACGTATCTCTTCCAAATGCCATAATACCAGGACTATTGTTATAAGTGATAATATACTCATAATGCATATGATTATAGTGAGGGTTAGCATAAGCCTTTTACGGCAATTATTCTTCAGCAATTTTACAGTCTCTATATTCACTACATTGTCAGCATTGGTGCAGGAGGGGGCAGAAGCTGGCACAGGCATTTTCTTGATTCTTCTTCTCCAAAAATGTTCGTGGTGAATACCTCTCACCGCTGCACTCGTTGAAATACCAGTAAGTTCGGAAATGTTAACAGAGTGTTTAAGCCAGTTCTCGGCAGCCTGGATTGCTAAACGTTGGACAAGATTATCGTGCTTTTGCACATTGCTCAAAGAACTCCTGAGCAATCATCAATTGCCTTTGTACCATATGAACCCCGCTCATTCGCACGGGGTAATCAACACATGGATTTTGTTTCCAAAGATAGCACCGGGGAGCCGCGTTCCTGAGCTGTCAGATTTGCACAACTCCCACGCCTCTCTCCCCTAGGCCTCCGGTTCCCACTTCATCCGTGATGGGAAACAGAGGCAACAAAGAAAATTAAACGAAGATCTGATCACTTCCGATTTCGAGGACGCAAATTGTACCGCAGTGCTCTGTGTGATCGTCGAATAGTGATTGTGCAGATTTGGGCTCGAAGCCAGCCGAAGCGCAGCGAGAGATTGTGGGCGCCACAGTGATGATGCAGGTTTCATGTCAACCTGCAGCAATGCAAGTTGTGCTGAATTGGGTTGGGGCACTCTTAGCCCTTTCTCCTTTGTAGCAATCTTTTCCTTCGATTCAGAGGCAGCTTTCTTTTCCTTGTCATCTGGATCAGGTAGTTCTTTCAATGGCAATGGAATTCTTTTAGTATGCGTGGCATGTATCCACGCCTTCCTGCCGTCCACACGGACCACTGTCTGTGTTGCCAGGAGAACTTGATAGGACCCACGCCATCTTGGCGCAAGCAATGACATTCTCTCAAAGTTTTTTACAAGGATCCAGTCACCTGGTTGCAGAGAATGCCCCAGACCAGTATATCTGACAGGAAGAGCCTCCTGCACCTGCTGATGAATCAAACGAAGCTTCTGTATTAAGATGTAACAATAGGTACTATTCACAGGATATTCTACTTCATTCAACCGCCTATGCTGCATGCACACCATTGTGCCTGGCACGATGGAATCATTAATCAATCTGAAGACCTGCGCACATCTGTAATATTACGGCGCCAACAAATGCAAACCGTTGTCTGACCATATGACCCGGGGGAGGCGAACCGTGAAAAGTACTCCTTTAGCATCACCTTAGCAGTGCTCATCACAGTACAATCCTTCAATGGATATGCTTCCACCCATTTACTGAACGCACACACTACCACGAGTACATATTTTAAGTTCGGACACCTTTCCATTTCTATAAAATCAAAATGGATCACCTCAAATGGCATGGAGGAGGGGCCAAAACTACCTGTTGGAGTAGCTGTTTCTTTTCCAACATTGTGTTGTAAACACGTTATACAGTTTTGTACTAGCCTTTCCGCATTTTTTCTTATGTGCATGTTCTGCCACACTGTAGCCAGATGTTGAATCATCTTCTTTGTCCAAATGTGCGTGGGACTGTGGGTCATAGTGACCATTGCAGTTACATAGGAGTTTGGCAACATCAAATTTCTACTCTTTTTGTCCACCCAACAACCTTCCAGATGTAATTCTGTAGAGCCCTCAGCAGTTGAGTCCGTCTGCATCTCTTTGACTGTAGCAATCCCATTCTCTATCATGCAGGGCACTTCCTCTGACTCTACTGTTAACCTTTTGGTGTTTAAATCAGTGGCAGTTTGTTTCCCAATTCTGTCTGCAAATGTGTTTCCTTCCCCCACTTTACATGTTACTTTTTTATGTGCCTTGCATTTTATTATTGCTAGTCACTTCGGGCACGTAAGTGCAGGCAGCAATCACACTATCAAAGGGCCGTGTTGAATCCTAGTTTC
Organism: Ambystoma mexicanum; assembly: GCF_040938575.1. Taxonomy (NCBI): domain Eukaryota; kingdom Metazoa; phylum Chordata; class Amphibia; order Caudata; family Ambystomatidae; genus Ambystoma; species Ambystoma mexicanum. The sequence goes on along the minus strand of NC_090937.1, from coordinate 1,272,705,401 downwards.
ATGTGATGTCAGGAAACCCCTCTCAGCCCAGAGTCAGCCAAAATTATGTACCACCCCAAAAGGCATACTGACTGTTAGCATATATGCCTACATTCAGATTTTCAGAAAGTTCACATGCTCTGGATAACACTATTATCAGAGGCTTGTGCAGAGTTGTAGGGGATTCTTTTGCTTTCTACAATACTTTTATGTGTCGTAATGGCATAGGCAGCAGTTGATGTGCCATCAGGTAATTTAAAACAGGAGCCGTCACAAAACAATTCTCCATCTGGCTCTTTTTGTGGGGTGTCTGTTAAATCAACTCTTCCTTTTGTTTCCTCTTCAGTAACCATTAAACAATCATGGGGCAGTGATTTGTTCTCACCTACTTCGTCCCTGGCAGTGGCATTAATTCTGCAGGATTCAAAGCACAACACCTAAAAATTTGAAAGTTTGGTGCGAACAGGACAATTTCATATCTAGTTAATCTGGTAGATGTGAGGTGTTGCGCCTGCGTTCTGTTTAAGAGAATGTCTTGGCATGTGGCACCATCAAAATTTAGGTGTGCCGCAGCACCATTCCTTCAGTTTGTTTCACTGACGCAGCAGCCGCTGCAACATCTCACAAACAACGCAGCAAAGCGCATTCTACAGGGTCCAGTGCAGAAGAAAAATAACCGCATGGTCTATTTCTTCCTCCTTGTTCCTGTGTTAAAACAGCCATCGCGCAGCCTTCATTCTCATGCACAAACAGTCTAAAAACGTTTTCATAATTTGGTGTGCCCAGAACTGGGGAGGAGCACAACACAGTTTTGAGCAGGTCAAATGCTCTCTGACATTCTTCATTCCATTGCAAAGGCATCACAACATCCTTTTTTGTCAATGCCACCATCGACTTCACAATCATCACAAAATTTGCTATCCACTGGCGGCAATAGGAGGCCATGCCTATTATGGCTCTGACTCCTTTCTGTGTTTTTGGAATAGACATACCAGAGATACTCTCTATCCTTTCTGGTGTCAGTCTTCTCCCCTCTTTCAAAAGTAGGTAGCGCAAATAAGCCACCTCCTTTCGACAATACTGGAATTTTTTCAAACTCGCTTTATGGCCATGTTCTGCTAGGTGTGATAACAACAAAACAGTACTTTTTATACAAATCTCCTCTGTATCAGCAGCAATTAACAAGTTGTCTATGTATTGCAATAATACACAACCTACTGGTAATTTTAGCATGTCTAACTGTTCTTTTAATGCTCTGCTGTATATGCTTGGACTTTCCGTGTAACCTTGTGGAATTCGTGTGAATGTAAATGACCGCCCTCCTAACGTGAAAGAAAATAAATATCTGCTATCCTGGTGTACTGGAGTGCTAAAGAATGCATTCTTCAGGTCAATCACACTAAAATATGCAGCCAAGGCAGGTATCATTGTCAAAATTGTGGTGACATCTGGGACCAGTGGAAACGGAGGATCAACCACTCTATTCAGTGTGTGTAAATCAATTATGAAACGGAACAGTATTTCATTATCTCCTTTCTTATACACCGGGAGAATGGGGATGTTACAAGTGCTACCTGTAATCTCTTCAATCACATTCCTTTTTACCAAATCTGAGACAATACTTTTCTCGCCCTCAATCTAAATCTTATATTGCGGAATTCGTGGCAATGTTACTCCTTCTTTCAAAACAATTTGCACTGGCTCTATCTTCAAACATCCCACATCATTGTCATTCATTGCCCATATACAAGTCGGTACTTCACTTAACTCTCGTGGCATAGCTTTGGACAAGAACTCGGACACTGGTATATTCTGCGGTGATATTGTCAGAAACACTCCATCAGGAGTGCAATGGATAATCGCACTTAATGTTTTCAACAAATTTAAACCTAACAGATTCTCACCACAATTCTGTGTCAATAAAAATTGACAATATTCTGTGACTGGCCCTAGTGTTACTGGTACTGATTGGGAAACGGTATTAATTACTGGGGTGCCTGCGAACCCTACTGAAACATTCGTTTGCCCTGACAGCGGTATTTCTGGAACCAAGTGATGGTCTATCGCGCACTTCTGTGCACCTGTATCTACAAGAAAACTGTGCTCCCTATTCCCAACTTTCATTTCGATGTAGGGTCCTTTCTGGTTAACGGGAATCGACACTGGTTCCGACCCATGTCTTGGGCTGTCCTATCGGGGAAACAATACGTCATCTGATGTGTAATCACCAGAATAGTATGTATTTGGTTGTGTATCAAAAATATTTCTGTCCCCACCTCCATTGAGCTGACTTTGATTTTGGAAGTAAGGAGTCTGACTCTGATCTTGGTTCTGGTTCTGATTGCTATTTCCTTGATTATTCTGGTTGTGCTGCATACTATTATTTCTATCCTGTCCATGTGTTCCCGGGCGACCTCTGTTCTGTCTTCTTTGACCATACCCATTTCTATTTTGCAAATGTGGACATTGTGCTCGCCAATGTTCCTCTCCGTTACAGTATGCACACTGATTTAATCCCAGAGGACCTCCATGCATGTTGGAATTACTTCCTCTCCCTTGCGCATTTCCTCTTCGTCTATTGTGGCCCGCTAATTGCTGTAGTAACACACTTGTTATTAGGTTAACTCTATCTGTCGCTTCTTTTTCTTTCTCTGTGTTCACCCTGTTCTCATAATATTGGGCCATGTGTAATACTTCACTCAGTGATTTTGCTTGCCATGCACTTTCAGGTGTCATTATCAAGTTTTGGATTGGAGGTATTAATCCCCTTACATATTTATCAACAAATAATATTTTTCCCTCCTCAGTACTTATATCTTGCCCATAAAATCTGTAAACACTTCCTCAAATGTATTAAAATAGTCTGTATCTAACTCATCTTTAACTTGTACACATGCAGTTAGTTTGTCCCATACAATTCTTTTTTCTGGAACTATTTCCTTCAATTTCTGTATTATCTGTGCTGCCATATTTGACGATGGTTTCTCGCCTGCTTTCCTGTCCGAATCCTCTTTCGCTAGAGGATTCCACGTGTCACCAAAACTATCCTGATCATCTACTTTTCTTATCTTTTCTTACTGGGAATATTAGATCAATATCGTTCATAGTAAAAATTGATGATTTCAGATATGACTCTACTTCTTCATAGAATCCTGCCAGATTTTTCCTTAAATCAGGAATCGTTTGTTTTATATTATTCACCTCCTGTCTGGAGAAAGGGACATGCACATATTGTGCTGTATAATGTGCTTCTGTCACTTGTGCTGGTAATCCGTTTACACCAGGAATCTCTGTTTTTGGTACAAAAGTGGGTGGAACTTCTCTCATGGGAAATATCGCACTCGTTTTACCTTCCCCCTCCCTCATATGTAGCACTATAGCCAAGTCAAGGGATAAGGTAGTCTCTCCTTTTTCTCGTGTCAATGCTCTCTTATAAACTGCCATTAATTCAGATGGACAAATTTGCTTATTATCTATGTATTTATCTTCTAAGTATTCAACCATCACCTGCAGTGCCTTTCTTTGCATTGCTAATGTGTATTGATCAAATATTTCATGCACTTCCATTGTAGGAATGCTAGCATCAGTGATCCATCTAAGCGCCGCCTCTCGTGTGCATATTTTCATTTCCTCACTAGCCTGTTTTGACGGCGGAAGAAATCGCTGTTGTACATATGGTACCGCCTCTTGCCTCCCTCTCCTTACATCCTTGTTCCTGAACCCTTGTGTAGAAAACATTTCAGCATACAATTCATCAAGTTCATTTTTAAACTCAAAAAGCCTGTCCACATGTTCTTTTATTTCTAAATCTCTTTTGATACGCGCAAATGCATTCAAATCCTGCAACGTTTGCAGTGGCACCATTCCAATTAATTGCTTCTATCTTTCCATTAAATATTCTCCCATGCATTCCAACAATACCTGTTTTTCACTCAGCTTCCTATAATCATACATTGAGTCCAACATTAACGGCTCATCGCCTTCGTCGATATACATTTCTGCCTTTTCTTTCAACTCTTTCTTCCTTTCCTTGCTAATCGCACTATGGGATATTCTAGCACACTCATTTTGTGCCGTCTCCACTCTTCCCATACTCTCTTCTCTTGTGGCAATGGAGTGAAATTGGGAGTGAAATTGCATAGAGGGGAGAGGCTGGTGCAGATGGAACGACTGGAAGGGGGAGTGGTGGCTGCAGCTGTAGCTGTAATGGAGGCTGGACAACGGGGATTGGCTGTGCAATGGGTGCTAACACAATTGTGTCAGTCTTGTTTTTAGGAAATTCTTGTCTCTCTTCATTTAATATCCTATTAATTAATTTGCCTGATGAATGCAACTCTTGTTGGGGATATATTCTGTCTACACCTATCCTGACACATCTACCCGTCTGTCTTATTTGCTCATCCCATTCTTTGTTGTCCTGCTCTTGTGCTTTTTCTTCTCTAGATTTATGCCTGCGCGCATGTTTCTCCCTGCTTCTCAAGCGAATCATAGCTTCCTTCCTCCAGTCCCTAATGACGTCAAAAGTCACTGGGCGTGCTTTTGTCTGCAGCAATACTGATTCCAAATAATCTATACACGCCATCTCATAACTGTGTTTTGGCCAGTGCAAATCTTCCTCGTGTCTGGTTTGCCTATGCCAAATTTCACAAAACATTATTGCCCCTATACCATACTTCACATACATCTCATACACTGGCGATCCTTCAGGTGGCGCAGACTGGCCAGTTTCCAAAGACTGTCTACCGCAGCGGAAAAATCCCACTAGACAGGAAGACACATTCCCAGGCATGTTTTAAACTTTTTTGTACCTTACCCTGGTGTTTGATCTTGCAAGAGCAACACTCAACCAATATCAGGGCTATTAGAATCGGGCACGACTTACCTGATCAACCAAGTTGTCTTTCAAGACGCAATTCGTCTATATACTGACGCAACCAAGAATCGTTGTGTCTGCATATTTGGCTCACTCTGCCTCGTTCGCCCTCTTGCTGTCTGGCCAGACACGTCGATCAGGTATCAGTTGTGTACAGATCTGCAAAGGAGTCTCTCATCACTTTCACAGGGGCGCCCCGAACACCTCTCGATCCCGGCTCAACTGTCTCGTCCTCGCTTTGTTTTCTCCTCTTGCCTTTCTTATATTACAACGTATACGATGGAGCAAGTGGGGGAGGGTCCCTATTCAGGTGCCAATTTGATGGGGCCCCTAGGGGACCCTCGTGTATGGAAACAAGGCACAATCACCACACATAAACTGATACGCCAGACACAAGGTTCAGTTCCCAAAATCTAGGGTTTATTGCGAAGCAAATAGTCTCAGTCGGCCAACTGGGTCTCACATCCTGCAAAGTGTGTCACCCAGACCTCGTGGGACGCAAGAGCGTGAGCATTTTACAACAGTTACATATATACAAAATGATCATCTTATTATCAGTAGTGACACATTCAAAACCGCCCACAATGTATCTTTCTTTGCAATGGTTTGATGATTGACAATTATGACGAACATGACATCCTTCAGACATTCATTTAGCAACAGTTTGCAATTAGCACAGATGCAGACACTATTCTTTGTTTTAGGGAACATAATGCTCTTGTTCTTACAAGCAAGCCGCGTGCAGGGGAGAGACCCATTCCAGGCCTCACTATCTTCAAGTTTCTATTTGTGCGATAGAGGTCAGCTAGATCTACAGGGGCTCAATGAAGGGGGGGCTGCAGAAGAGAGCATAATTCAGCCTTTAACTGTTCATTTATATAGTTTCTGCCACTCCAGCAAGACTAGCTGGCACCTGCGTAGTGATTAAATGCCATTTTGCTTACTTCCAAGGACTTGTGAGGGAGGCGACCGGGGCATTGCTGTCTGGGTTGTCTGGCTGCGTTTCAACATGTAACTTGTGGCCTTTCTCTATGCCTGAGCAAAAATGAAATAGAATTCACTTACAGCAAAGCAGTTTGAACAGAATTAATAAAAGCAAAAATTACCAAAATGGCAAATTCTATTCCTACAAAATGGACGCTCTCTGGTTATGCTCATGAGTCTGTACCAACAATGCTGAATATATGATGCGGTTGGTTTTCGGCAAACAAAATATACCGTCTATGCTATGGAAGGGTAATTTCTAGACTCACACTGTGAGGCTACAAACCTGATGTCATCTTCAACACTACCCTCTTCTTCTCTCCTCACATCTCTGACGTCTCTAAGAAGTCAAACTATCAGCTGCACCTCCTCAGAGGAATTTTTCCTTTTCTCACTTTCCCCAAAAGCTCACTGTCTCCAGAGCTCTGGTCCTCTCTAGGCTGGAACAGCCTCTTTCTGAATCTTTCTCCCTCTACTCTTCAAAATTTAAAAATTATCCAGAACAGGACTGCAAGACTTGTCTTTGGCCTCAAGCCCTGGGATCATATCTCTCCAGCACTGAAATCTCTTCACTGGCTCCCTGTGGCTACAGGATCAAGTTAAACATCCTCTGCATCATCCACAAGGCTTTCTGGGGCCTGGTACTGCCCTACCTCCAACTTTTTCTTTCAAAACATCTTCCGTCTTGAGCTCTCCGCTCATCAACCTCCAACTTTCTGAAGGTCAGACGCTTCTCCAAGCAGAGTGTTGGTGGCATATCTATCTCCTCGGCTGGGGTCCCTCTGGAGCTTGAGCAGAACCACCTCCAGATTCAGAAGCAACACAAGACGCTCCTTTTTGCTTCTGCTTTGTCTCTTCCTCTCCCCTGCTGATTCAACTGATGGCTCCATGCATTGGTCACCTGGTCACCCTCTAAACTCGGGCCAAGGCTCCTGCATGTCCAGTTACCTTTGCTCTGCACCCAGGCTCCCCAGCACTTAAGGGTATGTATCTGCAACCCTAAAGTCCCTTCTCTCTGCACTTATGAACCTCCCGCTGGCTGCACTTGTGAGTTAAATGCACTTCTCTCCTTCCTTCTTCCCCACACTTACACGATCTGAATGACAAAAGGCCTAGTTATATCACTATTTTGTCCTCCCTTTGTTTCCCCCTCCTTGTCTTGTTATGCCTAAAAACACTTGTGTACAGGTGTGTTATAAATGCCACATCATATCATGCCTAACACCCAAAGCTGCAGAAACGAATCCACTGTTGTTATGTCCACTATAAATATTACTATATGGGTTTAAAGGTAGTTCATGATATGCCCCACACTTAAATGGTAGCCAATGATGCACTAATCCTCATATGTTCTATAAGTAGATATGGTGCCTTCCCCAACCCCTTCCCTTGATAGCTTTTGTATTTGGCCACCTAGAATGATATCATAGATGAGTCATATTGGGGTATACTACCTCCATGCAATCAAGTTTGTTTGTGAGTAGGCATGCATCAGCCTTAAGTCTGCCAGTTGACCCTGCTTTATTCAATTGATAATAAAATAGTACTTTGCCGTATTATTTGTGTCTGTCCGATTATTTGATCTGAGATCATTATTATAATTCCATCTAGCAAAAACAGCGCTTCGAGGTGCGAGAGCACATTTAGCTAGCAGTGCGCATGGTTATGGTCTAGTCGACCTAGGCCAGATCCAGACCCCTGGACACTTGACTGCTCCTGCCATTGGCCAGAAGACTGCAGAGTTTCCTGTGGAGATCGGTGTGCAGGGTCACGTGTTTAGAAGATTTGGTCAGCAGGTCCTGCTTTGATGAAATTCCTGTCCGGGCCCTGCAGGTGCCCCATGGATGGAAGGCGAACTGGTCAGTTGCGGGAGAGTGAATGCCGGAGGACTCAAACTGAGTTATGGATGTAAATAGAACAATGGAAGTGGCAAAAATAGGGGGAGGGATTACGTTGCAAATATTAAGTGTAAAAAGTAATGGGATTTTTCTGGGGGGGAATTTATACAGAGAAATAGATACCTCAATTCCTGGTTCCAAGGGGACAGAAGGGTTTGCACTAAAGTAAAGGGTATTCAGGATTCCTGAGGCAAGGCCAGCAGAAGAGTGTGTTTCAAACTCCAGAATCAAGTGAAACAGAGAAGGGATACATTTACTAAGATAGTAAAGGAAGGCGTACGCAGTCAAACATTTAAAAAGTGCACATGTGTGGGGGTAGAAAATGTTAATAAATATCTTGTGTTGTGTTCAGACTGTTGAATATAAAACAATAGAAAAACATTTAAAGAGATTGGTGAAACTTTGGACCAGGACATTAACATCAATCAGGAAAGGAAAACATCAAAGGAAAGTAATGTATAAATAAAGAAGAGACTCTTACAATAATAATACAAGAATGATATAATAAAAAATGATAGAAAGTGTAAACGAAGGAGGAAAAATAATATGACATAGATTTTTTAAATAAAAAAGTGAGTAGTTAAAATAGATCCCGATTGGTATTATAAACAGTGATGGATCGGTGTGGTGTATTTGACAAAATAAAGAATCAAATAAAACAATGGGCCAGTATTGCCGATCAAAACTAGGGTTAAACCTATTTTAAATGTATGTAGGATATTACAAAGATACAATGCAAAAATAAGGAAATATCATTCGGAATGAGTTTGAGGCACAACTAATAAGACACTCATGCCTTGGCCTCAGGAGGGTTCGTTGTCAAAATATGTATTACAGCATATGACATATTTGCTTGTCACATATAAGTGGAGAAAGGCTGCAGAAAAGGCTAACAATTTTAGAGGTTTGAAAAATGGACCAGAGTGAGAAAGAGATCCAGTTTATAGCGAGTGGATGCTCAATCAGCACAAAGGGGAGGATAAAACGCCCCATGTTCCCCTTTTAGACAAAGAGGAGAAAGGATTTTACCCTTTAAAGGAATTAAAGGCATCAGTGTGGTATGTTAATCCAACATATGCGCCCCCCCCAGATTATGGCGTAAGAGAGCAAGAGTAGAGCATGAAAAGATATATCAACACGCGATGAAAGTAAACGTGATGAGAGAAAGGACAAACAAGACAGACAAAAGGAAATAAAGGCAGAAATAGAGGCAGAAGCAGGGCAACAGGAAGAAATAAAGGATAAAGCTAAGGGAATGACAATAGTAGAGAATGAATGGATGAGATGCCAAATATTGCTTAAACTAGTTGACAAAGACATTGATTGGGTTCCAGAAAGAGAGGAGAGAGAAGAAACAGAAAGGGAAAAAGTATGAATAAAGAGCATACAGGGAACGGAGGGACAAAGAATGCAAGCAAAGAGAAGAACGAAGATGATATGAGGCAAGAAAAGGACAGATTAGAAGAGAAGAAACGAGAAGAGATAGAAGCTCAATGAATGAAAGTACGTAGGTTGCAACAAAGGTGAGAGGTAGATGAATTAAGGGAGAGGAGTAGAAGAGAAGACAAAATGAACAGGTGTAGGAGATTAAATGACAATGAAATAGAATATTTATGCCATAGGAGCATAGTGCTGATTGATGTATGAGAATGCGAGAGGGTCACAACAGCCCCGTAGGGAGCTGCAAGGAATACCAAGATCAGCATGGGCTGGTGGGCAGGATACAGAAGACATAGAGCAAAGGCTTGGGAAGCTATATAGGCAAATGAGGCACAGAGGAAGGTAGGAAACCCAAGAGAATATAGAAGGATCCTTATTAAAGGGAACTAAAGGTAGATCAGGTGACATCATAACAGATAAGTATAGAACATTGTCGTTAAACAGATTAGATCTCGACGACCCAGAAGGAGACAATAGTCACATGAGCTGGGGCATAATGATGTCAGGCGAAGAGAGAGAGGAGTTTGAGAGGGTGCATGTAGGTTTTCAAAAGAATCGAGTGCAGAAAAAGGGGTAAAATGAACAGATTTAGAGAACCCTAAAGAAATGACACCAGAACCAACACCCTATTCTCAGTGACGACCAGCACGATTGCGTAGTACAGGGGATATATCCCCGCCATATGTAAGTAGGTTGAGACCAATACCAGGAAGGAAACAAATGGGTGAGGCTAGCTCTGCTTTGGAGACAAGGAGTGTAGGTAAATATGATTATGAAGCCAGATTTTCACAATTCCCGTTATTGGAGAAGGGGGAGGACGGCCACATTAAATACCATGACCGTAGATGGATAAAGATAATTTAAGGTGTACATTGCTGCATTTAACTTCCGGTGTGGGAACATAGATTCATGAGTTAGAGAGGAAGACATCAGGAATGATGCTAGCTATAGGTGACATGAAAGGTCTGCTAGCGGCTATCCTAGGGGAAGCAAGCAGGGGAAGCGAGCAGGATAAACAGGTTTGACTGTGAAAAGTACAACACACGATGGAACACCATTTAATAATTGCAGAACAAATGTATGGCGGGTGCTCAGAGTGCAATATTCTGATACATCAGATATGGGCGCGATCATGACTAGGAAGATGGGAGAGGAAGAAGAACCTGTTGCCTATACTCAAGATATTCATCAAAAATGGTGGCAGGAGACTTGTGAACCGTGGGATAAAATGGGAGCATTATTTTACCACATTTAGTGTCAGGGACTGCCTGAGCCAGTGAAACGACAGTTGAAAAAAAAAGGTGGAATGGAAGCAAATCCATGGGCAGAAATACAATTGACCATCGTGCATCCCTGCCGATTAATGCAGGAGAAAAATAAGAAGAAAGCTGAGAACAGAAAGCAGGAGGAAGCAAAGTTAGTCCAGAAGAAACTGTCTAAGAAGGAGTGACACAGGAGACACAGTCAGGGAGGCAAAATAACACAGAATATTCCACAGATCAGAGTTGGTACAATATTTGGCCAAGAGGAAGAGGAAATGGGCCTAGAGGAGTAGGACAAGGTGGATTTCAATTCTCTGAGGGAAGAGGAGGATGTAATGGTTAACAGCCACAACAATGTTGGAATTGTAGGGAAATGGGACATATAGCTAGGACATGCATAATCAGAGTAGACATGCAACAGAATTGGCAAGCTCCAAGAGGGGGGATGGGTTATGCTCCACAATATAATGCAGAACCACAGGAATATTATGCCCAAGATCACACGCATGCTCAGACATGTGCGCCACAATCTCAACAAATGCCGACAGTACTGCTGCAAATGCAATCGCTGCAAGGACAGTAACAGCAGGCACCCATGCACACCCACCAGGCACAACCGCAGCAAGCACCAATACAGCAGGCTATGGTACCAGAAAGCATTATGAATAGTGCCTTTAGATCCAGAAGTATTTTTGTATTGAGTGACTATTCTATTATCATGGTTATCCAGGTTGGTAGGTAAAATATTGAGAATACCTGTTCAAACGAGATATCCTAATGAACGATCAATGAGGAAGGGCAGAACATTCCCTGAGAATTAGAAGCAGCAGTGGCCAGAGAAGAAAGGGTGATGCTTCATGGAACAGATGATGATGGAAGGGGATGGATAACAGTGATAGCCCTCAGTGAAGGATACCGGTTCACAGATTTGACAGATGAAGAACTGTTTAGAGATGACTATTCTGATGATGAACTATTGTTTTTTATAAGTGTCAGTTATTGGATTAAAGTAAAGAATGTAGAAATACTGCAGAGAATGGCATTGGTAAAAAGAAGACCGTCATTCTTTCAGGAAAACTTAGAGAAAGTGCCAGAGATTTTATGTACCACGAGCACATATGATGTGGGTTTACTAAAAGGTATAGGTGCAGTTAAAGTTGAAATTAAATTTAAATGAGGAGCTCTTTACCACAAACAAAGCAATACCCCCTGTCCAGTGAGGCAGATGGAGGTATATTTAAAACCATTTCTGCTTTAATGAAGCAAGACAAATTGGTGCCATCAAATTCATCATGTAACACAACTGTGTACCCTGTGAATACATCAAAGGGGGGCATAGAGATGAATTCAGGACGTTCACTCTCTAAACAATATAGTGAAAGCTGAGTTTCCTTTAGTTCCAAATCCTGCGATGATACTGTGTAAAATCCCCTCCACGGCCAAATATTTCACAGTTGTTGATTTAAAGAATGCATTCTTTTCGATTCCCCTTCGCAAAGACTTTACTACATTTTCATATAGAAATACATGACTGAAACATACTTGTTTGCCTAAGGGGTACTATGAGTCCACTTCCATCTTTCACAGTGTCCTCCAGATGTACTTGGGTAATGTCCAACCTGAAAGTGCAATGATTCAGTATGTGGATGACATTGTGCTGTGTAGTGAGACAGAGGAAAAGTGCAGAGAAGACTCAGCTCAACTCATGACCATCCTCTCAGGGAAAGCATATCCTTCCTGCTGTCTGTTCCTCCCTCCTAATGACCTTGTGGAGCCCATTCCACTTGCCCCAGTATGTTGCCCTGCCTTGAAGAACTTTAGATAAGCGCTGGCACAAATTTCAGAGCACTCGCTGGTACGAATTACATAATTTTGACTATAATTTGAAAAATGCATTTAATTATGACCCATGGATGCCACACGCTGAGAAATCATCTGACCATAAGTTACTTCTCCCCACTGCCTTTGTTTCACCTGCTTTGGGCATCTTGCAGCCCTGCCTGTGTACTTTTTGTCATTTCAAAAATAGCTGCATTGTTATTCCACATATTTCTGCTGTGTGGACTGGCCCTGCCCCCTCCTCCCATTGGTTGCACTTGGCCCTTAAACCAATAATGGCAACTGCGAGATGGGAGCCGGCCACCACTACCAAAGGCCCACAAAAAGTCCCTGTCTACCCCTGTCCACCACAGTACACAACCGCGCTGTCCCCATTGATGGTCTGTGTGCCTCCTGCCCCCTGAGATGGTATTTGATTCCCCTGCCCCCTGAGATGGTATGTGTGCTCCCCTGCCCCCTGTGATGGTATGTGGCCCCCCTTCTATTGTTGATAGAATGGGTGCCCACCCTGCCCCCTGTGATGGTATGTGTGCCCCTATGCCCCCATAATGGCATGTGTGCCCCTATGCCCCAATGATGGTGTGTGCCCCCCTGCCCTCTGTGGTGGTATGTGTACCCCCCTGGCCACATGAGGGTATGTGGTCCCCTCTTCCCCCATGATGGTGTGCCCCCCTGCCCCCTGTGGTGGTATGTGTATCCCCCTGGCCGCATGATGGTATGTGGTCCCGCCTTCCCCCATTGATGGTATGTGTGCCCCCCTGTGCCCTGTGGTGGTATGTGGTCGCCCTGGCCCCCCGTGATGGTATGTGATCCCCCCTGCCCCCGTGATGGTATGGTGTCCCCCTTCCCCCTGTTTATGGTATGTGTGCCCCCTGTGATGGTATGTGCTCCCCCTTGCCCCCATGATGGTATGTGTGCCCCACTGCTCCCTATGATGGTATATGGTCCCCCCTGCCCCTCATGATGGTATGTGTGCCCCTCTGCCCCTGTGATGGTATCTGTTCCCCCTTCCTACGTTGATGGTATGTGGCCTCCCTACCCCCCATGATGGTATGTGTTCCCCCCTTCCCCCGTTGATGGTATGTGTGCCTCCCTATCCCCATGATGGTATGTTGCCCCCCTTGCCCCGTGATGGTATTTGTGCCCCCCTGCCCCCTGTGATGGTATGTGGTACCCCCTTCTCCCGTTGATGGTATGTGTTTCCCCTGCTCTCTGTGATGGTATTTGTGTCTCCCCTAACCCTGTGATTGCATGTGTGTTCCCCCTGCTCCCTGTGATAATATGTGTTCCCCCTGCCCGTCATGATAGTATGTGTACCCCCCTGGCCCCCGTTGATGGTATGTGGTTTCCCGATTCCCCCGTTGATGTTATGTGCGCCCCCCTGCTCCTTGTGATGGTATGTGTGTTCCCTGCCCTCTGTGATGGTATGTTTGACCCCCTTCCACTCATGATGGTATGTTTGCACCCCCGCCCCCTGTGATGGTATGTATGTATGTATGTATTTAATTTTTATATAGCGCCGGTAGCCCGAGGGAATCAGGGCGCTTGTACATAAAACACTGGTACTACAAGACGGACAACACGTATGAGACGGACGATGGGTACAAATACTATTGCGTAACGAGGTCTCTAAGAGAAGTCCTAGGCCCAAGATCTCATCTAAAGAGGTGTGTCTTCAGCATCTTCCTAAAAGCAGAGTGATTAACTTCAGACCTAAGGGATTCAGGGACGCTGTTCCACAGTTTAGGAGCCAGCACAAGAAAGGATCTGCCCAGTCCTGTTTTTAGCTTAAACTTGGGCACGTGCAGGAGGCATTTTCCACCCGAGCGTATGTTTCTGCTGGGGTTGTAGGGCACTATGTGTGTTTTCAAGTAGGCAGGCGCTGTGCCATAAAGGCACTTGTGTACCAGGCAGAGAGCTTTGAACTTGATGCGCTCTTCTACTATGAGCCAGTGCAGAGCAAGCCTCTCTTCAGTAACATGGTCTTTCCTTTTCAGATTTTTCACTAATCTGACCGCGTTGTTCTGGATCACCTGACAACTAGATAGATCCTTGAATGCGGCCCCCAACAACAGGGCGTTCCCATAGTCGAGCCGTGAGAGAATAATGGCTCTGGCTATCGTTGCCCTGTTTACTTCATTAAGCAGTGGTTTGATTGCTTTCATAATCCTGAGATAGTATGCTGAGTTTTTTTGGAGGAAGATAGTCTGGGCGTGAGAGTCGACGACTGAATCGACCATCATACCCAGAGTCTTCACCTTGGGAACCACCTGGATAATGGCGTTTTTAATTTGAAAAAAGTTGTACTCTGCCCCTAGTTTTTCCAACTGACGACTGGAGCCAAACAACATCAATTCGGTTTTAGAGTCGTTCAGGCACATCCAGTTTGCCTGCATCCAGTTGTCAATTAACTTGTAAACCTTGGTGAGCACTTCACTGTCCGTGGCATGATTCCTACCCCCCAACTCCAATATGAGTTGGGTGTCATCTGCGTAATTTGTAAATGACACTCCGGCTTTCACCAGAAGGCTGCACAAAGTGCGCATATATATGTTGAAAAGCATTGGGGATAAGCTAGCCCCTTGAGGCACTCCGAATATGATGCCACATGGGTCGGAAAAACTGCTACCCCAATGTACTCTCGCTTGGCGGTTGGAAAGAAAGGATAGGAGCCAATCGATAGCTCCCTCCGAGCAACCAACGTTCTCCCTAAGCGCCTTGATGAGAAGGTGGTGATCCACCAAATCAAACGCTGCACTAAGGTCTAAAAGCATCAGCATCCCCAATTTGTTATCGTCCTGCATAGTCGACATCTGATTCTGCAAGTCTAGCATAGCTGTTTCAGTGCTGTGGGATGCTCTAAAGCCGGATTGTTGCTGGTGCAGAATCTCCTGGTTCTCAACAAAGTGTTGGAGTTGCTGTGTGGCTACCTTATCCAACAGTTTGAGAACAAAATTCGAGTTGGTTATGGGACGAAGATTTGCTGGATCCTTGGGATATAGTCCCGCTTTTTTAACAAGTGGGGTGATAGTGACTCTCTTCAGATCTTTAGGCACCATGCCCTCATGAAATGAAGCGTTCACTATTCTCCGGAGCATGGGAACAAATATATCCTTGTGTTGAAGAATAATACCAGGGGGCAGGATATTTTCTGTGCAGGTAGTAGGTTTCATATTATTCATCACCTCTAGCATATCTGCTTCTGAGATAGGATCAAATTTAAAGAGTTGTTCTCTGACAGATACATTCCCTTCGGTGGGGCAGATCTCCTGATTTGAGGAAGTTCTGGCCTTAAAAATGTTTTGTCTCGCCTTTTCCGTTTTGGCTTGGAATGCATTGAGCACCATATTACAGTCCTCCTCAGATGGCGTAAATGGGGGAGTAAGAGATGCAGGTTTTTCTATACTCTTCAAAATATTGAAGAGTTTGCTTGTATTGTTATCAGCATGCTCGATTTCTGTGTTAAAGAAATTAGCCTTGGCTGACTTAATTTTCTCTTTATATTCCCTATCCTTCCTTTTCCAGCTCGCTTTACTATCCGCCGATTTATCTGTGATCCATTTTCTTTCCAAAGTCCGTTTTTCCTTCTTCAATAGAAGAAGCTCTGGTGTGTACCATTTTTGGTTGTTACTGTTCCTCCTAATTAGTTTGGTGTTGAGCGACGCCACGGTTACTACTAACTCGTGTAAGTGTTTGTTATATTTGTCTAGCAATATGGCACATGAGTCCTGATCCTGAAAAGAGCACATAATTTTCTCCAAGCAAGGCTTTAGCTGGAGTTCATTTAGATTTTTTAAAATTTCTGATTTCTGCCATAATGTGAGGATTTTGCTTATGTGCATAGCAGGGCAGTTTTAGGTCGCCGATATCAAATGATGATCACTCCAAATGCAGGGAGTGGTGCAACAGTTTTGTAAGAAGATGTTGTGACCACACAGCCAGTCCAACTGGTTTCCCTGGGGGGTAGTGGGATCTTTATTAAGGACTTTGAAATCGAGATTATTCAGAGCTTTTTCCAATGCTATAGCCCCTTTGTCCCTCTTATTGCCTCGGCAGAGGTTCCAGTGTCCCATAGCAACCGTAGACGCGTTGACGGATCTCAAAATGTTTAAGTGAGAGCAAAGTTCCAGTGAGAAATCTGAGACCAATGATGGTGGTCTATAGATAGCTATCAAGTTGAGACAATTGTTGGGGGAGAAAATCAGTTTGAGGTGTAGTGCTTCGCACCCGCTAAAACCTACAGATACCTTATGGTATGGTATGTGTGCCCCCCTGCCCTCTGTGATGGTATGTGTGCCCCCCACCCCCCATGATTGCATGTTTGTCCCCCTACCCCTCATGATGGTATGTGTGCCCCCTCCGCCTGTGATGGCTGTGTGCTCCCCTCCACCCCCCTGCCTCCTGGGATGGTTGTCCCTCGGGATGGTCGTGTCTGCCCCCACCCCCCTCGGGATGGTTGTGTGTGCCTCCCTACCCCGTGATTGTATGTTGTCCCCCCTAGCCCCGTGATGGTATGTGTGCCCCCTGCCCCCTGTGATGGTATGTGGTGCCCCCTTCTCCTGTTGATGGTATGTGTGTCCCCTGCTCTCTGTGATGGTATGTCTGTCCCCCTACCCCCGTGGTGGCATGTGTTACCCCCTGCTCCCTGTGATAGTATGTGTTTCGCCCCTGCCTATCATGATAGTATGTGTACCCCCCTGACCCCCGTTGATGGTATGTGGTTCCCCCCATTGATGGTAGTACGCCCGCCTGCCCTCTGTGATGGTATGTGTGCCCCCCACCCCCTGTGATTGTATGTTTGTCCCCCCTTCCACCCATGATGGCATGTTTGCACCCCACCCCCTGTGATGGTATGTGTGCCCCCCCGCCCTCCGTGATGGTATGTGTGCCCCCCAGCCCCCGTGATTGTATGTTTGTCCACCTACCCCCGTGATGGTATGTCCACTTACCCTCCCTACCCCTCCCCTTTTCTTGTTAAATCCCGGCACTACCTCAATTGCCGTCTGGCATAGTAATTTTAGCTGCCTGTTTTTCTCATCCACTTGCCTTCTCCTCCTCCTCACCTCTCCCCTTTTCTTGTTAATTTCTGGCACTACCTCAATTGCCATAAGGCATAGTAATTGTAGCTGCCTGTCTGTATCTCATCCTCCTACCCTCTCCTCCTCCCCACCCTTCCCCTAATCTTGTTAGATTCCGGCACTACCTCAATTGCTGTCAGGCATAGTAATTGTAGCTGCCTGTCTTTCTCATCCACATGTCCTCTCCTGCTCCTCACCCCTCCACTCCTCTTGTTAAATTCCGGCACTACCTCAATTACCATCAGGCATAGTAATTGTAGCCCCCTAACTTTCTCATCCACTCTTCTCTTCCCCCCCACTTACTGTTCATTAGCACTTACTGTATCATTTGTCTAGTGGCCATGTGTTAGCAGCTTGTTTGTCTCTACCCCTTCCCTCCTTGTTTCTCATCCCACTCCCCTCAGCACTATCCTGAATCGTTGTCAGACCAAGTATGTTAGTTGCTTGTGTTGTTTTTCTCCTTCTCCCTCACTCCATACCCTCCCTTCTCTTGTTAATTTTCCAGCACCACATCAATTGTCGTCAAGCATAGTAATGTAACTGCTTGTTTTGTCTCATTTCCCCAACACCCCCCACCGTTTTGTGTTATTTGCACTTGCACTATCTGAAATGTCACCAGGCTGATTAAGATAATTATTTTTAACATTCTGAATTGTTTCAAAGACGTGTAAGAATGTAACTGTATTTCTCCCATGTTCCCTCCCTCCTTGAAGTGTTTTGAAACACATTGTGTAAGTGCGCTAAACAAATAAACAATCAATCACTCAAGGCAGATAAGGAGAATTTACAATACTGTCACAAGAGGTCTTGTACATAGGACAGTTGATCCCTCACAAAGGGAGAAAAGTGACATCTGAATGCGCAGAAGCAGTCATGAAAACCGTAGAACCAAAAATATTGAGAGGAATGCAACAGTTTCTAGGCTTATGCAGTTATAACAGGGCCTGGGTTATCAATTACAGTACGTACATTTGCCCACTTTTAAAAGGACTCAATGAAGCACAGGTAGATAAGAGCACAATAACATGGACAGATGAGATGACTGAAGGGTTTGAAGAATTAAAACGGCAATCAGTACAGTCCCTGTGTTAGGGATCCCAGATTAAAATGAAGTATGTATTTATTCTTCCATTCAAATGGAGAAGTCGTAACATCAGTTCTTACACAGAAGATGACATTTGGGCAGGTACATAAACCATTAGCATATTACAGTGGGATTTTCAATCCAGAAATGAAGGGACACTATCCCTGTGAGCAATGTTTAGCTGCCGCTGCATTTGCAATTGAAAACACATCAAGTATAACAATGTGGTTCTCAATAATGTTATTTGTAACACATGCATTATTTTCATTCTTAGAGAATCCCAGATGTACATTGACCACACACAGAGCATTGGGGTATGAGGGGATTATTTCTAACCCCGCAATTAAAATTGTTATATGTATGACAGTGAATCCATCGATTGAAAATGGAGTCAAAAGCTACCGTTGTCAATGACGCTCTAGTGGTTTGCTAAAATAGGCAGTGGAGTTTCAGATAACGTATATCGGTTTGCTCTTCCAGGAAATAAGAAAAAGGGGATAGTGAAGTGAATTCATTGAATTCTGCAATTTATTAGTTCACATATGAAAAAGTATTTAAAAACCAATGACATATGCTTTCCTGGGCACATTAAAAAACAACAATATTGCATATAGATCACAATACTTTGTACATTTTTCAGTGGGTTAGTACAATCAGAGTGACTATGAATTTATGTATTGCTAGTAATGAGGCAGTACATAAGCATGGTCATTGGTTTTTAAATGCTTTCTCGTTACATTCACATGAATTCTACAAGGTTACACGGAAAGTCCAAGCATATACAGCAGAGCATTAAAAGAACAGCTAGACATGCTAGAATTACCAGTGGGTTGTGTATTATTGCAATACATAGAGAACTTGTTAATTGCTGCTGATACAGAGGAGATTTGTAAAAAGAGTACCGTTTTGTTGTTATCACACTTAGCAGAACATGGCCATGAAGCGAGTTTGAAAAAATTCCAGTATTGTCGAAAGGAGGTGGCTGTAACACTCACCTGGCTCCCACGGAGGCGCTGGTCTGCTGGGTTGCTGTGGCCTCTTCAAGCGTGATGCGCAGAATTCGGACCACCGATTGAACAGGACCCCCAAATCTTGCTTGTCTGGCCCGTAGTAATATCCTTTTGCAGATGAGAAAGGGGATTAACTGTCTGCTGAATAGTGTGCTTGCTTCCCCCTTTTCCCCTTTGTTCTTCTCTGACTTCCTCCAAACCCCCGGTTTAAGCTCACCTTTTGGTTTGGAAGGATGAACTCTCCATCCTGCTTCTGGTGCAGGGGCGCGCGTTCGTCCAGTTACATCAATGGTTTTCAGAATGGCGCTGGCAAATCCACTTGACTTTTCTGAGCGATACGCCTTAAGTATGAAGATGCAAAAGTTCAAGTGTGAGCCTCCTTTTATGTTGTTTTTCCTAACCTGTGATCTGTCCTTCATTTCAGGTGCAGAACAAAGGCGATGCATTGGGGGGTTAAATTTCCGGTGGTAAAATCTGGTGAGTTAGTGCTGAGGGCGACCCATCTAAATGTCTTTATAATTCCCCAGTAATGTCTTTTGTCCTTTCCCCATAGGGGCCGGGGTGCGGTACCTGCCAAAGATGCGGCGCCGACCCGAGATGTGGAATGGTTCACCAAGAGAAGCCAGTAAGTAATATGGCTGAAAATTCGGCTTTCCTCCTGTGTTCCCTTGCTCACCTTTTGTCTCTTCTTCTCTCCCCTAGGTGCAGAGATGTGGCGACCGGTGCTGAGAGCCGCGATGGAGCCGGGCGGCGTCTCAGGAACAGGTGAGTGAAGCGCGGCGCTGCAGCGAGCAACGCAGTGCTTTTAAATGGAAGTCTTCCTTCCGGAATGCTGGCGAGAAGATTCCAGATGCAGGTAAGAAGGTTGAATAAGTTCTTGGTTTTCACCTTTCTCTTCTCTTCTTTCCTTACAGGTGTTCCAGGTTCGAGGCGGGCGTGGCTGGAGTCCAGGTGCAGGAGCAGACACGGTGAGATGCTGGGATGCAGAACAACGCGAAGAACGTGTGGCTGTCCGGGTGTGGCTTGAATAGCCTTGGAAGAAGTTCCAGGTGAGTGTTCTTCCACAGCCCCACCCAAGTAACAAAATAGTTCCTTCAGAAAAATAGTCCCTCCTAAGCCTCATTTGGCTTGGTTCTTCATGCAGCATGGTCTGCATCAGGTGAGTGTGCAGCATGGTCTGCTTCAGGTAAGTGCACCCAAACACTTCCCCATATCAGCCTGGCGCCTATGGCGCCAGGACTGATGTCCAACATGAACAGAGACCAAAGAGCCCCTATAAAGGGCCGCTGGGCTTTTACCCGGGGGCGTGATGCCTGCTCCCGGGGGTGCTGGGCCTGGCCTGGTGCTCCGGGGGTAGGCATCATGAGAGTGGCTTATTTGTGCTACCTACTTTCGAAAGAGGGGAGATGACTGACACCAGAAAGGATAGAGAGTATCTCTGGTATGCCTATTCCAAAAACGCAGAAAGGAGTCAGAGCCATAATAGGCATGGCCTCCTATTGCCACCAGTGGATAGCAAATTTTGCGATGATTGTGAAGCCGATAGTGGCATTGACAAAAAAGGATGTTGTGATGCCTTTGTAATGGAATGAAGAATGCCAGAGAGCATTTGATCTGCTCAAAACTGGGGTGTGCTCCACCCCAGTTCTGGGCACACCAAATTATGAAAACGTTTTTATAATGTTTGTGCATGAGAATGAAGACTGCGCGCTGGCTGTTTTAACACAGGAACAAGGAGGAAGAAATAGACCATGTGGTTATTTTTCTTACGCGCTGGACCCTGTAGCATGCGCTTTGCCGCGTTGTTTGCGAGCTGTTGCAGCGGCTGCTGCGTCAGTGAAACAAACTGAAGGAATGGTGCTGGGGCACACCTTAATTTTGATGGTGCCACATGTCAAGACGTTCTCTTAAACAGAACGCAGGCACAACACCTCAAATCTGCCAGATTAACTAGATATGAAATTGTCCTGTTTGCACCAAACATTAAAATTTTGAGGTGTTGTGCTTTGAATCCTGCAGAATGAATGCCACTGCCCAGGGAAGAAGTAGGTGAGAACGAATCACCGCCCCATGATTGTTTAATGGTTACTGAAGAGGAAACAAAGGGAAGAGTTGATTTAATAGACACCCCAAAAAAAGAGCCAGACGGAGAACTGTTTTGTGACGGCTCCAGTTTTAAATTACCTGATGGCACATCAACTGCTGCCTATGCCAATACGACACATAAAAGTATTGTAGAAAGCAAAAGAATCCCCTATAACTCTGCACAAGCCGCTGAGATAATAGCGTTAATCAGAGCATGTGAAATTTCTGAAAATCTGAATGTAAACATATATACTAACAGTCAGTATGCCTTTTGGGGTGGTACATAATTTTGGCCAACTCTGGGCTGAGAGGGGTTTCCTGACATCACATGTAACTAGGGTTCAACACGGCCTTTTGATAGTATAAGTATAAGTATAGGAGCATAAAAAAGTAAAGTGTAAAGTGGGGGAAGGAAACACATTTGTAGACAGAATTGGGAAACAAACTGACACTGATTTAAACACCAAAATGTTAATTGTAGAGTCAGAGGAAGTGCCCTGCATGGAAGAGAATGGGATTGCTACAGTCAAAGAGATGCAGGCGGAAATTGTATGTTGCCAAACTTCTATGTAACTGCAATGGTCACTATGGCCCACTGTCCCACGCACATTTGGACAAAGAAGATGATTCAACATCTGGCTACAGTGTGGCAGAACATGCACATAAGAAAAAATGCGGAAATGCTAGTACAAAACTGTATAATGTGTTTACAGCACAATGTTGGAAAAGGAACAGCTACTCCAACAGGTGGTTTTGGCCACCCCTCCATGCCATTTGAGGTGCTCCATTTTGATTTTATAGAAATGGAAAGGTGTCAGAACTTAAAATATGTACTAGTGGTAGTGTGTGCGTTCAGTAAATGGGTGGAAGCATATCCACTGAAGGATTGTACAGCGATGAGCACTGCTAAGGTGATGCTAAAAGATTACTTTTCATGGTTCGGCCTGCCCCGGGTTATATGGTCAGACAACGGCCCCAATTTGTTGGTGCCATAATATTACAGATTTGCGCAGGTCTTCAGATTGATTAAAGATTCCATTGAGCCAGGTATCCGATGAGTGCGGGTCTTATTGAATGCCAGAACGGCATATTGAACAATAAAATTAGTAAAATTTGCGCAGGGAATAAGTTGAATGGACAGTTCCCTTGCCTTTAGCTTTGTTGTGCATGCGCACATCTGTGCAAGCAAGGACTGGACTCTCCCCCTAAGAGATTGTAATGGGAGGCCCGCTAATGTTTGGTGTGCACCGCAGCCTAGGTGGTTGAATGAAGTAGAATATCCTGTGAAAGCAAATAAATATCTGCTATCCTGGTTTATTGGAATGCTAAAGAATGCATTCTTCCGGCCAGTCACACTAAAATATGCAGCGGAGGCAGGTATCATTGTCAAAATTGTGGTGACATCTGGGACCAGTGGGAACTGAGGATCAACCACTCTATTCAGTGCGCGTAAATAAATTATGAAACGGAACGGTATTTAATTACCTCCTTTCTTATACACCGGGAAATGGGACTGTTACAAGTGCTACCTGCAATCTCTTCAATCACATTCCTTTTTACCAAATCTGAGACAATACTTTTCATTGCTTTCTCGCCCTCAATCGAAATTGTATACTGCAGAATACGTGGCAATGTTAAACCTTCTTTCAAAACTATTTTTATTGGCTCTATCTTCAAACATCCCACATCATTGTCATTCATTGCCCATATACAAGTCGGTACTTCACTTAACTCTCCTGGCAGAGGTTTGGACAAGAACTTGGACACTTGTATTTCTGCAGTGAAATTGTCAGAAACACTCAATCAGGAGTGCAATGGATAATCACACTTAATTTTTTCAACAAATTTAAACCTAACAGATTCTCTCCACAATTATGTGTCAATAAAAACGGACAATATTCTGTGAATGGCCCTAGTGTTACTGGTACTGATTGGGAAACAGGATTAATTACTGCGGTGCCTGCGAACCCTACTGAAACATTCTTTTGCCCTGACAGCGGTATTTCTGGAAACAAGTGATGGTCTATCGAGCGATTCTGTGCACCTGTTTCTACAAGAAAACTGTGCTCCCTATTCCCAACTTTCATTTTGACGTAGGGTCCTTTCTGGTTAACAGGAATAGACACTGGTTCCGACCCCTGTCCTATCGGGGAAACAATACGTCATCTGTTGTGTAATCACCAGAATAGTATGTATTTGGTTGTGTATCAAAAATATTTCCGCCCCACCTCCATTGAGCTGACTTTGATTTTGGAAGTAAGGAGTCTGACTCTGATCTTGGTTCTGATTGCTATTTCCTTAATTATTCTGGTTGTGCTGCATACTATTATTTCTATCCTGTCCATGTGTTCCCGGGCGACCTCTGTTCTGTCTTCTTTGACCATACCCATTTCTATTTTGCAAATGTTGAAATTGTGCTTGCCAATGTTCCTCTCGCCTACAATATGCACACTGATTTAATCCCTGAGGACCTCCATGCATGTTGGAATTACTTCCTCTCCCTTGCGCATTTCCTCTTCCTCTATTGTGGCCCGCTACTTGCTGTAGTAACACCCTTGTTTTTAGGTTAGCTCTATCTGTCGCTTCTTTTTCTTTCTCTGTGTTCAACCTTTTCTCATAATATTGGGCCATGTGTAATACTTCACTCAGTGATTTTGCTTGCCATGCACTTTCAGATGTCATTATCAAGTTTTGGATTGGAGGTATTAATCCCCTTACATATTTATCAACAAATAATCTTTTTCCCGCCTCAGTACTTACATCTTGCCCACTAAAATCTGTAAGCACTTCCTCAAATGTATTAAAATAGTCTGTAGTTAACTCATCTTTGCCTTGTAGACATGCAGTTAGTTTGTCCCATACAATTCTTTTTTCTTGAACTATTTCCTTCAATTTCTGTATTATCCGTGCTGGTAATGCTGCCATATTTGACAATGGTTTCTCGCCTGCTTTCCTGTCCGCATCCTCTTTCGCTAGATGCTCCCACGTGTCACCAAAACTATCCTGATCATCTACTTTTCTTATCGGCTTCCATATGTCTGCTGGTAAAATTACTGGGAATATTAGATCAATATCGTTCATAGTAAAAATGGATGATTTCAGATATGACTCTACTTCTTTATAGAATCCCGCCAGATTTTTCCTAAAATCAGGAATCGTTTGTTTTATATTATTCATCTCCTGTCTGGAGAAAGGGACATGCACATGTTGTGCTGTATAATGTGCTTCTGTCGCTTGTGCTGGTAATCCGTTTACACCAGGAATCTTTGTTTTTGGTACAAAAGTGGGTGGAACTTCTCTCATGGGAAATATCGCACTCGTTTTACCTTCCCCCTCCCTTATATGTAGCACTATAGCCAAGTCAAGGGATAAGGTAGTCTCTCCTTTTTCTCATGTCAATGCTCTCTTATGTACTGCCATTAATTCAGATGGACACATTTGCTTATTATCTATGTATTTATCTTATAAATATTCAACCATCACCTGCAGTGCCTTTCTTTGCATTGCTAATGTTTATTGATCAAATATTTCATGCACTTCCATTGTAGAAATGCTAGCATCTGTGATCCATCTAAGCGCCTCTCGTATGCATATTTTCATTTCCTCACTAGCCTGTTTTGACGGCGGAAGAAATCGCAGTTGTACATATGGTACCGCCTCTTGCCTCCCTCTCCTACGTCCTTGTTCCTGAAACCTGGTGTAGAAAACATTTCAGCATATAATTCATCAAGTTAATTTTTAAACTCAAAAAGCCTGTCCACAACTTTTATTTCTAAATCTCTTTCTCTCATATGTGCAAATGCATTCAAATCCTGCAACGTTTGCAGTGGCACCATTCCAATTAATTGCTTCCATCTTTCCATTAAATATTCTCCCATGCATTCCAACAATACCTGTTTTTCACTCAGCTTCCTATAATCATACATTGAGTCCAACATTAACGGCTCATCGCCTCCGTCTATATACATTTCTGCCTTTTCTTTCAACTCTTTCTTCCTTTCCTTGCTAACCGCACTACGGGATATTTTAGCACACTCGCTTTGTGCCGTCTCCACTCTTCCCATACTCTCTTCTCGTCTGGCAATGGAGTGAAATTGGGAGTGAAATTGCATGGAGGGGAGAGGCTGGTGCAGATGGAACGACTGGAAGGGAGAGTGGTGGCTGCAGCTGTAGCTGTAATGGAGGCTGGACAACGGGGATTGGCTGTGAAATGGACGCTAACACAATTGTGTCAGTCTTGTTTTTAGGACATTCTTGTCTCTCTTCATTTAATATCCTATTAATTAATTTGCCTGATGAATGCAACTCTTGTTGGGGATATATTCTGTCTACACCTGTCCTGACACATCTATCCGTCTGTCTTATTTGCTCATCCCATTCTTTGTTGTCCTGCTCTTGTGCTTTTTCTTCTCTAGATTTATGCCTGCGCGCATGTTTCTCCCTGCTTCTCAAGCGAATCATAGCTTCCTTCCTCCAGTCCCTAATGACGTCAAAAGCCACTGGGCGTGCTTTTTTCTGCAGCAATACTGATTCCAAATAATCTATACGCGCCATCTCATAACTGCGTTTTTGCCAGTGCAAATCTTCCTCCTGTCTGGTTTGCCTATGTCAAATTTCACAAAACATTAATTCCCCTATACCATACTTCACATACATCTCATACACTGGCGACCCTTCAGGTGGCGCAGACTGGCCAGTTTCCAAAGATTGTCTACCGCAGCGGAAAAATCCCGCTAGACAGGAAGACAAATTCCCAGGCATGTTTTCAACTTTGTACCTTACCCGATTGATCTTGCGAGAGCAACACTCAACCCATTTCAGGGCTATTAGAATCGGGGCATGTCTCAACTGATCAACCAATTCGACTTTCAAGACGCAATTCATCCCTACACTGACACAACCAAGAATCATTGTGTCTGCGTATTTGGCTCACTCTGCCCCGTTTCGGGACCTTCGCCCTCTTGCTCTATGTCCGGACACATTGATCAGGGATCAGTTGTGTACAGATCTGCAAAGGAGTATGGAAACAAGGCACAATCACCACACAAACTGATACGCCAGACACGAGGTTCAGTTCCCAAAATCTAGTGTTTATTGCAAAGCAAATAGTCTCAGTTGGCCGACTCGGTCTCACGTCCCGCAACGTGTGTCACCCAGACCTCGTGGGATGCAAGATCGTGAGCATTTTACAACAGTTACATATATACAAAAATGATCATCTTATTATCAGTAGTGACATATTCAAAACCGCCCATAATGTATCTTTCTTTGCAATGGTTTGATGATTGACAATTATGACGAATATTACACCCTTCAGACATTCATTTAGCAACAGTTTGCAATTAGAACAGATGCAGACACTATTCTTTGTTTTAGGGAACATAATGTTCTTGTTCTTACAAGCAAGCTGCGTGCAGGGGAGAGACACATTCCAGGCCTCACTATCTTCAAGTTTCTATTTGTGCGATAGAGGTCAGCTCGATCTACATGGGCTCAATGAAGGGGGGGCTGCAGAAGAGAGCATAATTCAGCCTTTAACTGTTCATTTCTATAGTTTCTGCCATTCCAGTGAGACTAGCTGGCACCTGCGTAGTGATTAAATTCTATGGCGACCGGGGCATTGCTGTCTGGGTTGTCTGGCTGTGTTTCAACATGTAATTTGTGGCCTTGCTGTATGCATGAGCAAGAACGAAATAGAATTCACTTACAGCAAAGCAGTTTGAACATAAGCAATAAAAGCAAAAATTATCAAAATGGAGGATTCTATTCCTACAAAATGGATGCTCTCTGGTTATACTCATGAGTCTGAACCAACAATGCTGAATAAATGATGCGGTTGGTTTTCGGTCAACAGAATGTACCGTCTATGCTATGGAAGGGTAATTTCTAGGCTCACACTGTGGGGCTACGAACCTTGATGTCATCTTCAACACTACCCTCTTCTTCTCTCCTCACATCTCTGACATCTCTAAGAAGTGAAACTATCAGCTACAGCTCCTCGGAGGTATTTTTCCTTTTCTCACTTTCCCCCAAAAGCTCACTGTCTCCAGAGCTCTGGTCCTCTCTAGGGTGGAATATTGAAACAGCCTCTTTCTGAATCTTTCTACCTCAACACTTCAATCTTTAAAACTTATCCAGAACAGGACTGCAAGACTTGTCTTTGGCCTCAAGCCCAAGGATCTCATCTCTCCAGCACTGAAATCGCTTCACTGTCTCCCTGTGGCTACAAGGATCAAGTTAAACATCCTCTGCATCATCCACAAATCTTTCTGGGGCCTGGGTCTGCCCTACCTCCAACTTTCTTTTTCAAAACATCTTTCTTCTTGAGCCCTCCGCTCATCAGCCTCCAACTCTCTGGAGGTCAGATGCTTCTCCAAGCAGAGTGTTGGTGGCATATCTATCTCCCCGGCTGGGGTCTCCCTCTGGAACTTGAGCAGTACCACCTCCAGATTCAGAAGCAGCTCAAGACCCTCCTTTTTGCTTCTGTTTTCTCTCTTCCTCTCCCCTGCTGATCCAACTGATGGCACCATGCACTGGTCACCTGGTCACCCTCTGAACTTGGGCCGGGGCTCCTGCATGTCCAGTTGCCTTTGCTCTGCACCCGGGCTCCCCAGCACTTAAGGGTATGTATCTGCAACCCTCCAGTCCTTTCTCTCTGCACTTATGAACCTCCCGCTGGCTGCACTTGTGAGTTAAATGCACTTCCCCTTTCACCTCCCCCCCTGGCACTTCTCCCCTTCCCTCTTCCCCACACTTACATGATCTGAATGACAAAAGGCCTAGTAATAACGCTATTTTGTCCCCCCTTTGTTTCCCCTTCCTTGTCTTTTCATGCCTAAAAACACTTGTGTACACGTGTGTTATAAATGCCACATAATATCATACCTAACACACAAAGCTGCAGAAACTAATCCACTGTTGTTATGTCCACTATAATTATTACTACATGGCTTTAAAGGTAGTTCATGGTATGGCCCACACTTAAATGGCAGCCAATGATGCAATAATCCTCATATGTCCTATAAGTAGATATGGTGCCTTTCCCAACCGCTTCCGTTGATAGGTTTTGTATTTGGCCACCTAGAATGACATCATAGATGAGTCATATTGGGGTATAATACCTCCATGCAATCAAGTTTGTTTGTGAGTGTGCATGCATCAGCCTTATGTCTGCCAGTTGACCCTGCTTTATTCAACTGATAATAACATAGTGCCGTATTATTTGTGTCTGTCCGATTATTTGATCTGAGATCATTATTATAATTCCATCTAGCATAAGCAGCGCTTCGAGGTGCTAGAGCACATTTAGCTAGCAGTGCGCATGGTTATGGTCTAGTCGACCTAGGCCTGATCCAGACCCGCGGACGCTTGACTACTCCCGCCATTAGCCAGAAGACTGCAGAGTTTCCTGTGGAGATCGGTGCGCAGGGTCACGTGTGTAGAAGATTTGGTCAGCATGTCCTGCTTTGATGAAATTCCTGTCCAGGCCCTGCAGGTGCCCCATGGATGGAAGGCGAGCTGGTCAGTTGCAGGAGAGTGAATGCCGGAGGACTCAAACTGAGTCATGGATGTAAATAGAACAATGAAAGTGGCAAAAATAGGGGGAGGGATTGTGTTGCAAATAATAAGTGTAAAAAGTAATGGGATTTTTCTGGGGGGGAATTTATACAGAGAAATAGATACCTCGATTCCTGGTTCCAAGGGAACAGAAGGGTATGCACTAAAGTAAAGGGTATTCAGGATTCCTGAGGCAAGGCCAGCAGAAGAGTGTGTATCAAACTCCAGAATCGAATGAAACAGAGAAGGGATACATTTACTAAGATAGTAAAGGAAGGAGTACGCAGTCAAACATTTAAAAAGTGCACATGTGTGGGGTTATAAAACTGTTAATATATATCTTTTGTTGTGTTCAGACTGTTGAATATAAAACAATAGTAAAACAATTAAAGAGATTGGTGAAACTTTGGCCAGGACATTAACATCAATCAGGAAAAGAAAATATGAAAGGAAAGTAATGTATAAAGAAGAGACTCTTAAAATAATAATAAAGGAATGATATAATAAAAAATGATAGAAAGTGTAAAAGGAGGAGGAAAAATAATATGACATAAATGTTTTAAATAAAAAAGTGAGTAGTTAAAATATATCCTGATTGGGATTATAAACAGTGATGGATCAGTGTGGTGTATTTGATAAAATAAAGAATCAAATAAAACAATGGGCCAGTATTGATGATCAAAACTAGGGTTTATATGTATGTAGGATATTACCAAGATACAATGCAAAAATAAGGAAATATCATTCGGAATGATTTTGAGGCACAACTGATAAGACACTCATGCCTTGGCCTCAGGAGGGTTCGTTGTCAAAAGAGCATTACAGCATATGACATATTTGCTTGTCACATATAAGGGAAAAAAAGCTGCAGAAAAGGCTAGCGATTTTAGATGTTTGAAAAATGGACCAGAGTGAGAAAGAAGATCCAGTTTATAGTGAGTGGATGCTCAATCAGCACAAAGGGGAGGATAAAGCGCCCTTGTTCCCCTTTTAGATAAAGAGGAGAAGGTATTTTACCCTTTAAAGGAATTAAAGGCAGCAGTGTGTTATGTTAATCCAACATATGCACCCACACAGATTATAGCGGAAGAGAGCAAGAGTAGAGAAAGAAAAGATATATCAACACGCAATGAAAGTAAACGCGATGAGAGAAAGGACAAACAAGACAGACAAATGGAAATAAAGGCAGAAATAGAGGCAAAAGCAGGGCAACAGAAAGTATAAAGGATAAAGCTAAGGGAATGACAATAGTATAGACTGAATGGATGAGATGATAAATATTGCTTAAACTAGTTGATAAGGACATTGATAGGGTTCGTGAAAGAGAGGAGAGAGAGGAACGGGAAAAGAAAAAAAGTAAGAATTAAGAGCATACAGGGAACGGAGGTACAAAGAATGCAAGCGTAGAGAAGAACGAAGATGATATGAGGCAAGAAAAGGACAGATTAGAAGAGAAGAAACGAGAAGAGATAGAAGCCCAAAGAATGAAAGTACGTAGGTTGCAAAGAAGGTGAGAGGTAGATGAATTGAGGGAGATGAGTAGAAGAGAAGACAAAATGAACAGGTGTAGGAGATTAAATGACAATGAAATAGAATATTTATGCCATAGGAGCATAGTGCTGATTGATGTATGAGAATGACCGAAGAGAGAGGGTCACAACAGCCCCATAGGGAGCTGCAAGGAATACCAAGATCAGCATGGGCTGGTGGGCACGAAACAGAAGACATAGAGCAAAGGCTTGGGAAGCTATATAGGCAAATGATGGACAGAGGAAGTTAGGAAACCAAAGAGAATATAGAAGGATCCTTATTAAAGGGAACTGAAGGTAGATCAGGTGACATCATAATATATGAGTATAGAACATTGTCGTTAAACAGATTAGATTTCGACGACACAGAAGGAGACAATAGTCACATGAGCTGAGGTATAATGATGTTGGCAAAGAGTGGGAGGAGTATGAGAGGGTGCATGTAGGTTTTCAAAAGAATCAAGTGCAGAAAAAGGGGTAAAATGGACAGATTTAGAGTACCCTAAAGAAATGACACCAGAACCAAAACCCTATTCGCAGTGACGACCAGCACGATTGCGTAGTACAGGGGATATATCCCCGCCATATGTAAGCAGGTTAAGACCAATACCAGGAAGGAAACAAATGGGTGAGGCTAGCTCTGCTTTGGAGACAAGGAGTGTAGGTAAATATGATTATGAAGCTGGATTTTCACAATTCCTGTTATTGGAGAAGGGGGAGGACAGCCACAATAAATACCATGACCGCAGATGGATAAAGATAATTTAAGGTGTACATTGCTGCGTTTAACTTCCGGTGTGGGAACATAGATTCATTAGTTAGAGAGGAAGACATCAGGAATGATGTTAGCTATAGGTGACATGAAAGGTCTGCTAGCGGCTATCCTAGGGGAAGCAAGCAGGGGAAGCATGATGGAGCGCCATTTAATAATTGCAGAGCAAATGAATGGCGGGTGCTCAGAGTGCAATATCCTGATACATCAGACATGGGCGCGATCACGACTAGGAAGATGGGAGAGGAAGAAGAACCTGTTGCCTATATTCAAGATATTCATCACAAATGGTGGCAGGAGACTTGTGAACCGTGGGATAAAATGGGAGCATTATTTTACCACATTTAGTGTCTGGGACTGCCTGAGCCAGTGCAACGACAGTTGAGAAAACAGGTGGGAATGGAAGCAAATCCATGGGCAGAAATACAATTGACGGTCGTGCATCCCTGCCGATTAATGCAGGAGAAAAATAAGAAGAAAGCTGAGAACAGAAAGCAGGAGACACAGTCAGGGAGGCAAAATAACACAGAATATTCCGCAGATCAGAGTGGGTACAATATTTGGTCAAGAGGAAGAGGAAATGGGCCTAGAGGAGTAGGACACAGTGAATTTCAATTCTCTCAGGGAAGAAGATGATTTATTATTTAACAGCCACAACAATGTTGGAATTGTGGGGAAATGGGACATGTAGCTATGACATGCATAATAAGAGTAGACATGAAACAGAATTGGCAAGCTCCAAGAGGGTGGATGTGTTATGCTCCACAATATAATGCAGAACCACAGGAATATTATGTCCAAGATCACACGTATGGTCAGACATATGTGCCGCAATCTCAACAAATGCCAACAGTACTGCTGCAAATGCAATCGCTGAAAGGACAGCAACAGCAGGCACCCATGCACACCCAAAGGCACAACCGCAGCAAGCACCGATACAGCAGGCTATGGTACCAGAAAGTATTATGAGTAGTGCTTTTAGATCCAGATGTATCTTTGTATTCAGTGACTATTCTATTATCATGGTTATCCAGGTTGGTAGGTAAAATATTGAGAATACCTGATGAATGTTTGTTCAAATGAGATAACCTAATAAACGATCAATGATGAAGGGCAGATCATTCCCTGAGAATTAGAAGCAGCAGTGGCCGGAGAAGAAAGGGTGATGCTTCATGGGACAGATGATGATGAAAGGGGATGGATAACAGTGATAGCCCTCAGTGAAGGATACAGGATGACAGATTTGACAGATGAAAACTGTTTAGAGATGACTATTCTGACGATGAACTATTGTTTTTTATAAGTGTCAGTTATTGGATTAAAGTAAAGAAGATAGAAATACTGCAGAGAATGGCATTGGTGAAAAGAAGACCGTCATTCTTTCAGGAACACTTAGAGAAAGTGCCAGAGATTTTATGTACCACAAGCCCATATGATGTGGGTTTACTAAAAGGGATAGGTGCAGTTAAAGTTGAAATTAAATTTAAATGAGGAGCTCTTTACCACTAACAAAGCAATACACCCTGTCAGAGAGGCAGATGGAGGTATATTTAAAACCATTTCTGCTTTAATGAAGCAAGGAAAATTGGTGCCATCAAATTCATCATGTAACACAGCTGTGTACCCTGTGAATACATCAAAGGGGGCATACAGATGAATTCAGGACGGTCACTCTCTAAACAATATAGTGAACGCTGAGTTTCCTTTAGTTCCAAATCCTGCGATAATACTTTGTAACATCCCCTCCACGGCCAAATATTTCACAGTTGTCGATTTAAAGAATGCATTTTTTTCGATTCCCCTTCACAAAGACTTTACTTCATTTTCATATAGAAATACATGACTGAAACATACTTGTTTGCCTCAGGGGTACTATGAGTCGACTTCCATCTTTCACAGTGTCCTCCAGATGGGCTTGGGTAATGTGCAACCTGAAAGTGCAATAATTCATTGTGCTGTGTAGTGAGACAGAGGAAAAGTGCAGAGAAGGCTCAGCTAAACTCATGACCATCCTCTCAGGGATAGCTAAACTCATGACCATCCTCTCAGGGAAAGCATATCCTTCCTGCTATCTGTTCCTTCCTCCTAACAACCTTGTGGAGCCCATTCCACTTGCCCCAGCATGTTGCCCTGCCTTGAAGAACTTTGGGTAAGCGATGGCACGCATTTCATAGCACTCACTGGTGCGAATTTCATAATTTTGAGTATAATTTGAAAAATGCATTTAATTATGACCCATGGACGCCACACGCTGAGAAATCATCTGACCACAAGTTACTTCTCCCCACTGCTTTTGTTTCACCTGCTTTGGGCATCTTGCAGCCCTGCCTGTGTACTTTTTGCCATTTCAAAAATAGCTGCATTGTTATTACACATATTTCTTCTGTGAGGACTGGCCCTGCTCCCTCGTCCCATTGGTTGCAATTGGCACTTAAACCAATAATGGCAACTGGGAGATGTGAGCCGGCCACTACTACCAAAGGCCCACAACAAAGGCCCTGTCTACCCCTGTCCACCACAGTATACAACCACGCCATCCCCATTGATGGTATGTGTGCCCCCTGCCCCCTGTGATGGTATGTGTGCTCCCCTGCCCCCTGTGATGGTATGGGCCCCCCTTCCATTGTTGATAGAATGCATGCCCACCCTGCCCCCTGTGATGGTATGTGTGCCCCTATGCCCCCATGATAGTGTGTGCCCCCTGAGCCCTGTGGTGGTATGTGTACCCCCCTGGCCACATTATGGTATGTGGTCCCCCCTTCTCCCATTGATGGTATGTGTGCCCCCCTGCGCCCTGTGATGGTATGTGGTCGCCCCGCCCCCCCCATGATGGTATGTGATCCCCCTGTCCCCCTGATGGTATGTGGTCCCCAGTAGCCCATGATGGTATGTGTGTCCCCCTGCCTCCTGTGATGGAATGTGGGCCCCCGCCCCACGTGATGGTATGGTGTCCCCCTTCCCCCTTTTTATGGTATGTGTGCCCCCTGTGATGGTATGTGGTCCCCCTTGCCCCCCATGATGGTATGTGTGCCCTCCTGCTCCCTGTGATGGTATGTGGTCCCCCCTGCCCCTCTTGATGGTATGTGTGCCCCCCTGCCCCTGTGATGGTATGATGGTATCTGGTCCCCCTTCCCCTGTTGATGGTATGTGTGCATCCCTACCCCCATGATGGCATGTTGTCCCCCCTCGCCCAGTGACGGTATGTGTGCACCCCAGCCCCTTGTGATGGTATGTGGTGCCCCCTTCTCCCGTTGATGGTATGTGTGTCCCCCTGCTCTCTGTGATGGTATGTGTGTCACCCCTAGCCCTGTGATGGCATGTGTGTTCCCCCTGCTCCCTGTGATAGTATGTGTTCCCCCTGCCCGTCATGATAGTATGTGTACCCCCATGACCCCCGTTTATGGTATGTGGTTCCCCCTTCCCCCGTTGATGGTATGTGCGCCCCCCAGCCCCCTGTGATGGTATGTGTGTCCCCTGCCCTCTATGATGGTATGTTTGACCCCCTCTTCCACCCATGATGGTATGTTTGCACCCCCGCCCCCTGTGATGGCATGTGTGCCCCCGCTACCCCCGTGATGGTATGTGTCCCTCTTCCTCCCGTGATGGCTGTGTGCTCCCTTCCACCCCTCCCGCCTCCTGTGATGGTTGTCCCTCGGGATGGTCGTGTGCGCCCCTACCCCCCTTGGGTTTCCTTTGATTGTGTGTTGTTACTCCGTTCTCCCCATCTCAATTTGCTAGCACTTTTGCTCTTCATACTTGCCTCCTATCTGTATGTTAGCTGCCTGTCTGCCCCCCTTTTTCATGCTCTTCTCCTACCCCTCCTCTCCAGCACTACACTGAACGGTCATCTGGCCTAACACATTGGTTGCCTGTTTTTGTCCTTCTCCTCCCCCTCACCCTTTTTCACTCCTCCCTTCCCCTCCCATCCCCCCCTCTTGTTATTTTGCGGCACTACCTCAATTGCTGCCATGCATAGTAATTGTAGCCGCCTGTCTTTCTCATCCACTTACCCTCCCTAGCCCTCCCCTTTTCTTGTTAAATCCCGGCACCACCTCAATTGCCGTCAGGCATAGTAATTGTAGCCACCTGTTTTTCTCATCCACTTGCCTTTCCTCCTCCTCACCTCTCCCCTTTTCTTGTTAATTTCTGGCACTACCTCAATTGCCATCAGGCATAGCAATTGTAGCTGTCTGTCTGTATCTCATCCTCCTACCCTCTCCTCCTCCCCACCCCTCCCCTCCTCTTGTTATATTCCGGCACTACCTCAATTGCTGTCAGGCATAGTAATTGTAGTTGCCTGTCTTTCTCATCCACATGTCCTCTCCTGCTCCTCACCCCTCCACTCCTCTTGTTAAATTCTGGCACTACCTCAATTACCATCAGGCATAGTAATTGTAGCCCCCTGACTTTCTCATCCACTCTTCTCTTCTCCTCCCACATACTGTTCATTAGCACTTACTGTATCATTTGTCTAGTGGCCATGTGTTAGCAGCTTGTTTGTCTCTCCCCCTTCCCTCCTTGTTTCTTATCCCACTCCCCCCAGCACTTTTCTGAATCGTTGTCAGAACAAGTATGTTAGTTGCTTGTGTTGTTTTCTCCTTCTCCCTCACTCCATACCCTCCCTTCTCTTGTTAATTTTCCAGCACTGCATCAATTGTCATCATACATAGTAATGTAACTGCTTGTTTTGTCTCATTTACCCCACCTCCCACCACCCTTATTTGTTCTTTGCACTTGCACTATCTGAAATGTCACCAGGCTGATTAAGATAATTATTTTTTAACATTCTGAATTGTTTCAAGGACTTTTAAGAATGTAACTGTATTTCTCCCATGTTCCCTCCCTCCTTGAAGTGCTTTGAA
Source organism: Ambystoma mexicanum (assembly GCF_040938575.1). Classification (NCBI taxonomy): domain Eukaryota; kingdom Metazoa; phylum Chordata; class Amphibia; order Caudata; family Ambystomatidae; genus Ambystoma; species Ambystoma mexicanum. The sequence goes on along the minus strand of NC_090937.1, from coordinate 1,272,669,149 downwards.
ACACATTGTGTAAGAGCACTAAACAAATAAACAATCAATCACTCAAGGCAGATAAGGAGAAATTACAATACTGTCAAAAGAAGTCTTGTACATAGGGCAGTTGATCCCTCACAAAGGGAGAAAAGTTACATCTGAATGCGCAGAAGCAATCATGAAAACCGTAGCACCAAAAATATTGAGGGTAATGCAACAGTTTCTAGGCTTATGCAATTATAGCAGGGCCTGGGTTTTCAATTACAGTACACACATTTGCCCACTTTTAAAAGGACTCAATGAAGCACAGGTAGATAAGAGCACAATAACATGGACAGATGAGATGACTGAAGGGTTTGAAGAATTGAAAAAGGCAATCATTACAGTCATTGTGTTAGGGATCCCAGATTAAAATGAAGTATTGTATTTATTCTTCCATTCAAATGGAGAAGTCATAACATCAGTTCTTACACAGAAGATGACATTAGGGCAGGTCCATAAACCATTGGCATATTACAGTGGGATTGTCAATCCAGTAATGAAGGGACACTATCCCTGTGAGCAATGTTTAGCTGCTGCTGCATTTGCAAATTGAAAAAGCATCAAGTATAACAATGTGGTTCTCAATAATGTTATTTGTAACACATGCATTATTTTCATTCTTAGAGAATCCCAGATGTACATTGACCACACACAGAACATTGGGGTATGAGGGGATTATTTCCAACACCGCAATTAAAATTGTTATATGTATGACAGTGAATCCAGCAAAGTTTATAGCAGAACCAATAGGAAAGGGCGATTTTGAATATGATTGCTCAACGTACACTGACTGTTATAATTATATTCCCTAAACTACAGAAAATGCCCTAGGGAAGGGGCAAGTTGTTTTTATTGATGGTTCTTCGAAAATTGATCAGGTGACTGGGGAAAGGCACACGGGAGCATCGGTAGTGAAACTGAATAGGGAAGGTGAATTTGAAGTAATAACAAGCATGAGATTGTCTTTGAATTATTCAGCACAGGTTACAGAATTAGTGTTGCTCATTGAAGTGCTGCAGAGCTTTGAGGATAAGGAAGTGATGATGTACTCAGACTCTGCCTATGTAAAGTCTATTGTACATGCAGGTTTGTCATGCTGGAAAAGAAGGGGCGTCCTCAACGCAGGCGACACTCCAGTGCAACATGCAGCGCTATTGGATTAGTTTATGGAGGCATTGAGTGTTCCATTGACCCCAGCAATCCTAAAATGCTTGGTGCTTTCTAAATGAACAGACTTTATTTCCTATGGAAATGAAGCTGCAGATGTGGAGGCCAAAAAAACAGCCTATTATCCACCCACATCTAGTTTTGAGAAAGAAGATGTTAAATAAATGACGCGACAATACATGTTAGCAAAGGAGGGCTTTAACATGCTGTCTGGTGTCCAGTTTATTGAAATATAATGTCGAGTTCCCGAAGAAGAAATGGATTTATGGAGAAAGCGGGGGTGTTCTTTATCCTCCACTGAGGCAATTTGGAGGCAGGGTAGCACTGGAAAGACAGTTATGCATCTAGCATTATTGAGAGTAGTGCTGGAGCAGCTTCACTACCCATCACACAATATTCAAGAGTGTCTAGATGCAACAATTGTAGAAGAGTGGCTCTCACCCAATCTCTTGTAACTTGTGCCACCGTTCACTGCGAATTGCATAGTGTGCCAGAAATTCACTGCAGGGCACACTTTGCGAACAGTAAGGGGAACAATCACTAGTCCTAATGGTCCATTTCAGCATCTGCATATAGATTATGTAGATATGCTACAGATATGCAAAGGCTACAGATGGGCTGTCGTAGTATATCCATTTTCTAGATGGGTAGATGCAGGTCCGTGCACACACTCTGATGTCATGTGCGCTGCAAAGTTTTTTGTGCGTGAGGATGGGGGTGTGCAAGGTTTTGCAATCTGACAATGATATGATATGATATGATAGGTTATTTATAACGCACTTAATACCCAGAGGTTTCTAAGCGCAGACATGGGGAGCATGTTACCCTTGAGCTATCCTCCCCGGACAGCATTTTGTAAATGAGTACTTTGAGTAGATAGTGCTTCTATTAGATATAAAACATTTGAAAAAATATGCTTATGATCGACCGGAGAACGGTGTCTGTAAGAGATTAAACTGATTATTAAAGGACTGCATAGCCAAGTAAATCATTACTTTGAAAAAGAAATTGTTACATTGCCTGCCCTTGCCTTGTATGCCTTAAGAAATTTCAGACCACAATCTAACTCCTCATGAGTTGGTGACAGGACGCTGTATGAGAACCCCACTTGCTCCTCCAACTAGGGTAAGGACTGCTGTCTACAGTGTAACAAGGGCATTAGGTGACAAAATGCATAATTATCACAATGATTGCAAATGTTTCTTTCATGTCTCAACAGATCAAGAACAGAAGGGAGGGATCAAAAAGAAGTGGAAAAGACAATCAACCGCATGAAACAAAAGATTTACTGAAACCTCCAACTTTGTATCCAGGAGACCAGGTGCTAGTGCGCAAATGTATACACACCTGGAGTGTGCCTCGTTTTGAAGAGCCCATTAGGTAGAGGAAACTAGCCCCACTACAGTCAAATTAAAGGGCCAAAAAGTGTGGGTACATCTAACCTTATAAAGGCGAAACATTGACCCCTCCTGAAGACATCCCAAGAGAAGCAAGAGAAGAAGATCTGAGTGTGTTGATCCATCCAAGTGAAGCAAGAGAAGTAGTTCTGCACATACATCCTCGCTAGATGGCTATAAATGAAAACAAGTTCAACTAAAGACCAATGTTTCTCAAATTTGACAAGCAGGAAATAGACTTGCAGTTACCTTGGAACTCTTTTTAGACAGGCTGAAAGGAACAATGAGAGAAGAGTCTGGACTTTGAAGAAGAACGAAAAGTGTCAACCATTGTTTATGATACCCATCATCACACTAGTATACACATTCTTATCTGTTCTTTTTCCTACATATTTCAGACTTGTCCTCTCCTAATACGAAGAGGAATACATATTATCATGTTTTTGGAAGACCCCAAGAATAATTGTATTGTCTGGAGAGTGAAAATTGCACCCGTTTCTGATATAGAAGTGATTAAAAAGGAGATAAAGAATTTGCATATTAAAATAAATACAAAATGGGGAGGCTTCAACATTTCAGAGGTTCCTTGCCATCCAGAAAAGTAGATGGGTTTTCATAAAATAATAATGATGATATCAGTTGTTCTTATATGGTTTGTGTTTTTCTTATTATTATTATGCAGTTCGAAATGGGGCAAATGGTAGTACGGATGTGAAGCATATCAATGAAACGTCGATTATTGTCCCTGCTAAAGACATAAACAGCCTGTTTTTTTAATATAATTTCCAGTTAAAAGGGCTGTTGGAGCAATCATGACTGAATACCTAAGAGCACACGCAGCGCCAATGGGCCTCATAATAAGAATTGAGCCGAGAATTTTTCTTAAACATATAGAATTCAGGAAAGACTGGAGCTACAAATCAAATAAATGTACATGGGATTGGTTGATACTAATCATAAGCACGGCGAAATCCAAATCAGAGAAATTGATGAAAGAAATAGAAGACAAACAAGAAACCATGAAATCTTCCAGTGTACTGGCCAAATACAAGAAAAGCATTGAAGATCTGGATGCAGCAATGAAGGAGTTCAGAGACTTCAACCTGAATAAGAAAATAACTAAACTCAAAAAAGATCTATCTGTCTACTAACAAAAGAGAGAATCTACCCATATATCACAGACGCCTAATACAAAGACATGAGTGCCAACAACCTGGTACCATCAGGTCAACATCTAAACCAGCATAACAAAAAGCGGATCCAGAATAACCGAGCCAAACCAAACAACTGGTCCTTCTCAAGCGGTAGCTCGGGGAGTGGTTCAAATTTATCTGGCCCTAACAACTCCATGAACAACACTGGTCCATTCAACACTGCCTACCCATCCAAACCATTTTTTCAAGGTGGGCAGAAAAAAGGCAAGAACAGAGGCAGAGGCAACTGGCAGCCTCAAGTTCGCTGGCAGATCCAGTCACCAATTGTGACCCGCAGCAGAGACCGCGAACAAGGACAACAAGGACAACCAGGACCCTCAGTTTAGCAGATCCTACAATTGAAGGCGAACCAGGGATATATGACCCATGCCAGGAAAGCATTGTCATGAATTTATCCAAATACACATTGTCCGTAGACGAGATAGATCTACTTGAGAAAGGTCTCTCATTTGTACCATCAGCAGGCCATGATCCCTTCCAGACTCATGTAGAAGTGGCCCAACTTGTGAGGAAAATCTGGCTTAAACAACACTTCGGCTCAATCACCACCACAGGAGAAAAGGGTGCTACCAATCTACGAGGCAAGTCCACCTTTTACCCTCCACCCAATGGTATCTCTCCTGAATCTATCACGTTCGAAAAGGCTCTGCTGAAGCAACTTGACAAACTAGAATCATAGCTAGTTCCTGGCTATCAGAACTTCTCTAAGAAAAACAGACTATCACTCCAATCACTAGCAAATAATGAACTCATCACCATTAAACCATCAGATAAAGGTGGAGCAACAGTCATCATGGACACCTCGGCCTATAACCTGATGGTCCAAAATCTCCTGCAGGACACCTCGAGCTACAGACAGCTCGGGTCAGATCCAACAGAATCGATCAGACAACTGATAGTGCCAATTTTGGAAGAAGCTAGTGCCGAGGAACTAATCAGCAACAAAGAATACGACTTTCTCAACCTTACATCTCCGAGGAAGCCAGCTTTTTATGCACTCCCCAAAGTGCACAAAGGAATCACTCCCCCACCAGGCAGACCTATTGTCTCCGTAATAGGCTCCATTTTGGAACCCCTATCTCAATTTGTAGACTTCTTTTTAAAACCAGAAGTAACCAAAATGAGATCATATCTAAAAGACACCACAGCAGTCATCGAAATTATACAAGAACGGCCCTTCAACTCATCATGCGACCTACTAGTGACACTGGATATCGAAACACTGTACACAAAAATCTCCCAGATGGCAACTTTGAGAGTCATAGAGAAGATCTTACAGGAAAAAGAACCACCGACGAAGATCTCGGTCACCTTTGTGATGCAACTAGCGGAGATCGCACTAACCAAAAACTTTTTCATCTATTACAACACGTACTATGAACAAGTGTCTGGAACAGCAATGGGAGCCACTTTCGCTCCAAGCCTCGCCAATCTGTACGTAGCCAACTTCGTAGAAGGAAAAATTTACAATCCAAATAACCCCTGGCTGACCAAAATCAAACTCTGGTCAAGGTACATCGACGACGTTCTACTGATCTTGACAGGCAATGAAACAGATTTCTCCTCCTTCATGGAGTGGCTCAACACCCAAAATCCCTTTCTGAGATTTTCTGAAACTCACAGCAAAAGCTCAGTGCACTTCCTTGACTTGAAATTGAAGATCAGGAATGAGACCATCATGAGCACTGTCTTCAACAAACCCACAGACAGAAACTCATTGCTCACATATAAGAGTTACCACCCGGCCAGCCTCAAGAAAAACCAACCTTTTGGACAGTTCCTACGATACCGCAGGAACTGCTCACAACTGACAGACTACAACCGCCAATCATCGGCTTTGGCCACCAAATTGAGATGGAGGGGCTATCCAAAACGTCTAGTGAAACAAGCTCGCAGAGGTAACCCTGGAACATCATGTCAAGCAGAGGGAATCAGCTAACCAAATCACATCTGTGCTGAGCTTCTATCCTTTGACCAAGAAAATCAAGAAGGAGGTTTTAAAACTCTGGCCCATACTGAACGTCGGAAACTCATGCCTGGACACCCCTAGATTTGCCATCCAAAGACGAAAAAACCTTAGAGACTCCCTGGTGCACTCATACAAGGATACTGAACCAAGACTCAATACCCTGTGGGGCCAGAATCCAGCAACTGGCCACACACCATGTGGGTCATGAAGTGCATGCTCCAGCACCACAAGATCAACCAGCATAGACATTAGATGGCTCTTCCCATGGACACAAAAGAACCTTACCAACTGTAATAGTTGTAACGTTATTTACATCATTGCTTGTCCTTGCATTAAACGATACGTGGGCATGACGATGAGACCTACCAGAACACGCCTCGCTGAACACAGGTCATGCATACAAACTTCAAAAAGCCCCAATGCCCCAATGGTGGCACACTTCCTTGAACAGCACCAATATCCAACAGATTTCACATGGTCTATTATTGAGAAAATAAAAGTACCTACAAGGGGTGGCAACATACATGACCTCCTCTTCAAAAGAGAACAGCTTTGGATCTTCCGCCTCAAGACGGACAAGACTGGCCTTAATGAACCTACCAGTTGGCAAACCCTGGCCACACTATGAAGAAGGCAAACACCTGGGAACAAGACTTTATGTACATGTTCCCCAGCACGAGATGCAATCAGAACAGTCCCGCACGATCCTGATCACCCTATCTGGTGGTAAATGATGTCATATTGATCATCACAAGTTCATGCCAGACTTCCTTGCTTATACTACACATGCAGTGTGTTATACTATATCCCCACTTCAGGTTGTAAATTGGGAATTTCCCCTGTTTTCTCTTCCCCCTTCCCCTCCTGTCATCCTTACAGGTAGAGGAATCGTATTAATGCAGACAACGCTGCAATAGTAACGAAGAGGGCACCCACATGCCCACAATTTAAGCCCTGATGAATGTGGTCTAACTACCCCCTACCACAGAAACCAGTCGTTTATGAAATTACCTGACCTAGAGGACAATAAGATCACCCAGAGTCAGTGCATTTGGACGATGGATCCCCAAACCAATTAACCCCGAGGGTGCCACCTTTACGAAAGTATCGAGAGAGAATGATTCACCGAAGAATATCCTTTTTTCTTCTTCTTTTTTAACACTTATGCACCTGCCTGACAGAGAAAACCCTTTAAAGATTCCACTTCTTTTCATCTAGAAAGCAGCAGACACATGGCCCACTCTTTATGTGGCCCAACATGTGTTTTTTAGCACGACACAGTGCACTCACATATGCTTGAAAGCCAAGCTAGAGACACGTGCTCACTCGAATCATCTTTTTTAACAAAGAAACTGGGCGTTTCCTAAGTGTGACCCTTAATACCGTATGCCATGAATGCAGCAAGAATGATTATAGCCAAAGATATGGCTGACCATGATGCAATATGTCTCTTACATCTAGCAGCGTGTGCAACCAGAGGGCAATTCGAAGGAAAATTGGCAACTTTTAGAGGAACATTTCCAAATGAATATACTTATAGAAAGACAAACAGGATGGAAAGTGGGATGCGGTGTACAAGCAAAAAATGTATGTGCCCAACCCATATTGGAGAATGAATAAAAGTTTTTCAGATGAAGAAAATGGAATGCTCAGATACAACTGAACGAGCATGAGAGCCAGGATGCTGTGAGTGACCTCAACTATTTTTGTATTTATTTATTTGTATTTATTTGGATTTATCAAGCACCCAGCGGCCCAGAGGCATTGTGACGCTGTTACAGAATATTAAGCTTAGTGCATGTTATCAACATTAGATACAAGGGAAAAACAAGGCAAAATCAGGTATATATTACATAGTACAGGTATGTTCCATGGTTACAGAGGAACAGTGTTGGATGCAGTGCAGAATGGTAACAGTTTAGTTGAACAGCTTGGTGTTTAGTGCTTTTCTGAATTTGAGGAGGGATTCTTCGTTTCTTAGATTGGGCAGAAGTGAGTTCCAGGCTTTAGGGGGCTAGAACTTCAAAGCTAGTTCCACTGGCTTTAGCTCTGTTGAATACTGGGACTGAGAGTTGGTGTGAGTATTTGTTGCGTTTTGGTCTGTGTGTTGGCGCTTGGTGTATTCTCTCTACTAGGTAGGATGGTGCGGTCTGGGCGAGGTATCTCTGTGTGATTGTGAGGGCTTTGAATGTTATGCGCTCTTTGATCGGGAGCCAGTGGGAATCTATTCTTGCCTGGGAGATATGTTCTCTCCTAGTAATGCTGAGTGCCGCTCTAAGGGCATTGTTTATTTGCGATTTGCAGTCTGTTGATGTTGTTAGCAGGGGTGCCAATGAGTAGGATGTTGCAGTAATTTAGTTTTACGCCAATTATGGCTCTGGCAATGTTGAGGCAGTTCGTTTGGTGATAGGTAAGGTTTCACAGCATTTATGATTTTTGAGGTGAGAGCTGCTGAAGATGAGATAGCGCTGACTTGCCTACCCATTGATAAGGTGGAGTCCAGGTAGATGCCTAGGGTTTTTACTGCGGCTGAGGTTGTGATAACTGTGTTTTCAATGATTACAGAGTTATATGAGTTGTCTAATCTTTTTGGGGATTATTTGGGGCTTAACAGCAGTATTTCCAGCCATTGGCTGCCACTCAAGCCTGGATGCGGGCATGTATGTCTTGGAGGGTGGTGAGGTCTTGCTCATAGTTGCCTGGTATAGGGATAAGAATGTGTGTATCATCGGCATATTTTGTAAAGGCTATGTCGAATTCTTCTAGGTCGCTAAAAAGGGGGAGGGTGAATAGATTATAGAGTGTCGGGGAAGTACATGAGCCTCGTGGGTTGATGGGAGGGCAGATGCTTGGTCCGAGAAGATTCTCATAACTTGATCATCCAGGAAGGAGGTGATCCAGGCGGTGGCTTCTTGGGAGATGTGAGCTGTGTCAGTAAGATATCTGCAGAGGATCAAAGGCCGCAGAGAGATCTAAGAGTAGAAGGAGTGAGGTCTTGATTTTGTGCTTTTGTCCATGGCCTCAAGTATTTGGTTCTTGAGGTCAAGAAGGAATTACTCTGTGCCATGGCGGGGGCGGAATCCCGATTGCCTTTTTCCATGGATGTTGTCTGTTTCTAGGTAAGACTGAATCTGTAAATATGCAGCCTGGTCCAGAATTTTCAACAGGAATGGCACAGTGGTAATAGGACGGCAGTTGTATGGGGAGTCAGGGTCGAGGGTGTTTTTTTTAATAAAGGCTGAACCCAGGCTTCCTTAAGGGTGAGCGGGACAGTGCTGGTGGCGAAGGAGGCATTGATGAAGGTGGTGACAAAAGTGGCAAGGGCTGTGGCACAATCTTTGATTAGGTTGGCTGGGCAGATATTGCCTTTGCATAACAATGGTTTGGTGTACTTCATGATTTAAAGAACTTAGGGGGATAGTTACTTCCCTGAATGTGAAGGGTTTGGCTGGAATGTTGCTGTGTTTAGCGTTTCCATGTGGCATGTTGATGGAAGGCTTTGGTGGTGGTGAACTAGTTTTGGGCAGTTTGTTGAATTGGGTTTCAATTTTATTTTTGAGTGTCTTGATTTTGTCTAACATGGCATGTTGGATGATGTTACACCATGTTGCATATTCTCGGTGGGTTGTGAAGAGGTCAGGGGGGATTGTGAGCTAATTGTACATGGCAAATAGCTCTTTGGATTGTGAGTTAGCTTTCTCAATTCTGGCATTGTATGTAGCCGCTTTGGCTGCAGAGATGGCTTTTTGTATTGTTTTGCAAGAGTGAGGTAGGAGTCTCTTGTGCTAGAGGAGGTATTTGTTTGCCAGGAGGTTAGTGCTGCTCTTTTGGCGGTCTATGCATCCTTGAGTTCTTGCCTGAACCAAGCGTTTGCATGGAGTATTTTCTGGCTTTTTTCTTTTCCAGCGGAGCTACAACCTCTACTATAGCTTTAAGAGTGGTGTTGTAGATCTCAACTAGTGTTTTCAAGTCATAAGAAGTGGAAAGGGCCAGTGCTGAAGTTTCCAAGTGTGGGAGTAACTAGTCTACGGTAAGCAGTTTTTTTGATCTTGCCATGGTGGCTGGTTTGGGTGGGTATGGGTTCAGTTCTCTTTTGATTTGTACGAAGAAGTGCAGTTGATGGTGGTCAGTCCATGGTCGAGGGGTGTTAGAGCTGATGTCAACCGCACAGTTGTGGTCAGCGATCCAGTCTAAAATAAGACATTTGGTGTGGGTAGGCTCGTTCACTCATTGGGTGAAACCTACATCTAGGAGAGCTTTAGTGAGGGGTTTGCTTTTCATGTCTTTAGGGTCTTTGAAGCCCAAGTTGAAGTCACCTAAGAGTATAACTCTTGAGTTTGTTTTCAGGTTGTCTCCTAAGATGTGGGTGATGCTAGATTGGAAGTCGAGGGTTGGGCCTAGTGGGCGGTAAACAATGTGTATTGTGATGGTGTCATTAGGTGAGGGAGATATTTTAGCTGATAGTGAGTCAAAATTCTCAACCTCATTGGTCTTTAGCTGCCTAGTGTTGAGGGTTTCCTTGAGGATTAGGGTGACCCCTCCTCCTTTACTTCACTGGGGTTCTGTCTTGGCGCAGGATGATGTACCCTGGTAGTAAGGTTTGGCAAACAGCTGGTCCGGAGGCTTTGTGTAGCCAGGTCTTGGTGATGGCTAGTATATCTAGGTCTAAATCCGTCATGAGATCATGGATCTATGTTGCATGCGCTGGCAGGGAGTGAGCGTTGATGAGTGCACATTGGGACTGTTTTTTTCTGGTTGTCCTTTGTTTAGTGTTTGTAGGGATGCTATCAGGGAGTGTCGGTTTTGCTTGGTATAGTTGGAGCAGGGGTGGCGGACGGTGGTGGTTGGTGTTGGGAGTGCTTAGCAGAGAGGGTCTTGGTAGTGGCTGAGATGTGGGCAGAGTGGCAGCCTAGCCTCTGGTTTCCCACGTGGAGAGGCATGGGTTGAGTGTTGGTTTGTGTGCTGGTGCATGGCTTAGGGGGAATGCTGGTATGGATGAGCATGCTACCAGGGCGGGTAATGATGTGACTAGGAATAGTATTGCCTGTGGATAACTCTGGTAGGATTGGTGTGGGTGGTATATTGTGGAAGCAGGGGAGAGAGGGTGCCAAGTTTCTGTGAGGTGCACTTCTCGTGTGGTGAATATCTTCCTATAGTGTGGGGTAAGGGTTCAGTTCAGTGATCACTAGTAGGGTAGGCATGGGGGTGAGGGACAGTTACAGGTTAGTCCCAACTGGCAGTAGGATCGTGTTGGGCTAAGTATGCAGTTAACAAATGGTCTATGGGCATGCTGCAGCCAGTACTGGATGGGGAGAATGACTATTATCTTGCCTTGCACACTTATTGAAGAAGGAACCAGTAGCTGTGGAGCAAATAGCGAATGACAAATGTCAAAGATCATGGTTTCTACATTATTAACATGGGTCTACAATGAAACAGGATCAGTATCTATAAAACCATTGAGGAATGCAACAAAATGCTTTAGGGATGGAGGCTCTTTTCTGGTAGAAGAAAATAAAGGATCTAAGCAGGTGCTCGAAGTGCCAGGAATGAATGGAAGGACTGCTCTGCTGATGGACCGATATTGGGTTTGTGGATACAGAGCTTGCATGTAGTTGCCTATGAATTGGGGAGAAATATGGTCTATTGTCATTGTACATGTGCCAGCAATGGTGATCCCCAAAGTGACCCTCATATCAATCAATTTTGAAAAAAGGATGAATACGTGAGAAAGAAGAGGTTGCTCAACCTCTATCGCAAGAAGAGAAGCAATTATTTTTCGTCAAAATCAATAGAGGCCTATTCCAATTTTGCAGATGAGCATACACTATTCAGTAAGACTGCAATTATAATGGCACCTATATTCCAGGACTCCAGACTAAAGTAAATGCCAAGTGGCTGCAGATTACCAGATGGGAGTTGTTACAGACGATTAATACAACAATAAAAGGATTTAATGCAATTAGAGAAGAATTGAGAGCCATCAGGCTGATTACTATCCTGAACAGGAATGTCCTGGAAGTAATTACAGCAATGGAAGGAGGTGTGTGCACCAAGATTGGGTCTTCTTGGTGTACATTCGCATCATCCCATGAAGAAGAAAATACAACCCTGACAGAAGCAATAACTATACTGATGATTTTGCATACAAATATGGAAGATGACACTGAAGAGAGAGCAGGAGATGACTCGTTTCATTCCTTTTGTCACAGATTCCAACTTGGCTGGCCAATGCTTTCCAATTACTTGGAGCTATATTTGTGTTGATATTGCTAGGATTCTGTCTTATAAAGTCCATCTTGGGACAGTGCCAGAAGACAGCCAATAAACCTATTGGGATGAACATATGATTGACATTGACGCTGGAACAGGTGAGCAGATTCAAAATTAAGCCAGTACCCATGAGAATATAAAAATAAGTACCCTTGCACCTACAGGAACCAAGTTCCATTACCCTAAGCATTGAAAAAGATATGTAGGATGTTGGATATTCTGTTCACATATCTGGAGAGTGCTGCCGCATGACAAAGGTGGTGACAAAGATTTGGATCCCAAAAAAGAAGCAGGATGAATAGAAGATTTTGACAGATGATGAAAGGAGATACAGGCTATGGAAGAAGAGAATGTGGTTGAAATTTCAACCAGAGGAGGTGTGATGTTGGAAATGCATTGGAGGGACAGATCCTCCATGTCCTTGTCCTGTTGTTCTTTTGTTGTGTGTGTTCTGTGTTATTTTCTGCACAGGAGTCCATGTGGGACTCCTAGCAGTGCAGCTCTTCCTCTTTTTCATTTAGTGAACAGACCCTTGGGGAACCCTTGTGGCACCCATGGGTGGGGGTACAACCCTGCACTCCTAATGTATGTTTTTGGGCACCTATGTGAATTTTACATGTGCTCTGAGTATCCTCCATTTTGGGATACCCAGGACCTGCCATTGGAATCAGTTGATTCCTGATAGGAGACAGGATGGCCCCTGTGGCCTCTTGCTTTCTATTGCCTTTTGCATTATTTTCCCAAAGTCCTGGGAAGCCCTGACTCGGTCCCTTCCCCTGACTGGCTGTTGGGTGGATGTTCCATATATGGTATTGTGGGGATGCCCAGGCCGGACTGGATGGAGCCTTCCCAGTGACTGTATGTTGTGGGTACACCCTTGGGGTGGGACCTGGATGAATGGAGTGTGTGACCAAGATGCACTTCATGTTGTGGGTGTCTGGTCTCTGGTATGTGACACAAATACTGAGACAGCCCTGCCCGAAACTGGTATGAAAGCAGTGTGGAGTGCTGAATGGCTGGGTACTTGTCCCAATACACATTCCTTGTTGTGAGTGTCTGGAGGGAAGCTAATGGCCTGAATGCACTGTGAGCCTGATTGGATGCCTGCCTGCAAGAATTCCCTTCTGAATGAATGAGAGACCAAACAGTATATCTGGGGACCTCTCACTGATGGAAATCATTCAGAAGCTGAAGTTGATACTTGATGCTTAAACTTGAAGCCCACTGGAAGAAGAAGAATTGCTGCTGCTGTCCTTCGCCAATCTGAAAGCTGCTTTGCTTTCAAGAAACTGATCCAAGAGAGGACATGGCTAGGAGACCTCTCCCCTATCTACGAGGGACCATTGCGCACCAGCTAACCTTGGCCGAAGTGCCCTGGAAGTCAGTCTTTGAAAGGCTGCCGACCGGATACAGGGACAGCCGCGGAATCACAAAGCGAAGCACGCAGGCATTGAAGTCCATCACCCTCGATGACCAACATCGCCGACCGGAGTCGCAATGCTCCACCGCCTAAGGACACTTTTAATCAAGGACTCCCTTGCTTCTCTTCACAGATGACCTCTTTATACTGCTGGAGAAAGTCAAGGTCACTGAAGACCGAGGAGAATCCGCTAGTGGGTTTCTCACCACCTGAAGACCACAAAGACGCTGACGACCCAACCCCCTTGCTGGGCCAAAGTTCTTAATTGACTCTTTGCAGAAACAAACTATCATCGTTGAGGTGCACTGCATGCCTCACCTTTGCAGGACGTCCAAGACCTATCATCGACAAGCACCGCCAGGACCAACGCTGCTGCCTCCCCGCCGTTGTTCACCCTTCTCTTCATGGGATCTCAATGTTCCATGGCTCCTGCCTTAAAGGGAGTCACTCAAGAAGGATCTGTCGATGACCTGCCATTAAACTCTGGTAAACCAGCTGTATTGAGGTAGTAGAACATTTGTAGAAGGAGTTATAGACAATATATGGACTGGGCTTGTGTTATATCTTATTTTACAGGTTGCCCAGGTGGGGGATTCTTCACACATAACTGTATCTAGGTAAATGGGACACAGCAATCTGCCAAATGTCTAACCACTTGTTTGCCTCCTAAATCTATGGTAGATACCTGTTGATATTTTGATGTGTATCCCATTTGAAACTGTCAGCAGTTGGTGTATTTAAATGGAATCAAGAGTAATTGTGGTACCACATTGAATCTGTAAATATTTACCATTTTAAAAATGTCAAAGCACAAAGTGTGTTATTGTGATTGTGTATATATCTGAAACCTTATTTATATAAAGAGCTGTGTTATCACTAACATAGTGTGTGGACATTCATGTGTGGGTGCTTTGGGACTACACTGTACTTAAGAACCAGCTCCCATCACCTCCTGAGAGCTTAAGCCTTGATTGCTCATCCATGGTACCACATAGAGAATCTTCGCTGGGGTGCTCTGTGTTTCTACTCTGTCATATAGAGAGCAAGAGTACAGATACTCCCCTCTAGTCTTTACATTGATGGCAGTGGTGGGATTGATTATAGTTTTAAGAATCTGTGTGTAAACTGGCCAATTACAAAATATCTACACTTTGTTAAATTGAGGTTTAGTTGTGTACTAGATAACTTCATTACAAGCAACGGACTCTATTGCAAAAGGTACATTGACCAGGATGAGCTTAGGGGCTCTCCAGAGTGCTTGTGAAGCCAGGGAGTTAGACTTTGAGGATAAGTCTAGAGCTGAGCTGATAGCTGCCCTGGTGGACTACCAGACTGATTGTGAAGCTCTTGATGAAGGGGGGATGCAACCATTGAGGCCCCTGCCTCTGGGGTTGTTATTGAATCTGATTCTGGGAATGTCATCATTCCTGCAGTGTGTATTCAGGGAATTCCTTGGAACTTGAATTATTAAGGATGAAATTGGCCTTTGAACATAGAAAGTTGGAAACGGAAGCTGAACTTAAGAAAGAGGAGTTGGCATAGCAAGTGATACTCACCGGTAAGGATCTTGAACTCAGAAACAAGAACAATGAATGTCAGAAAATCCAGCTAGAGAAAGCTAGAGTGGAGACTTCAGCAAAACCAGTTGAGAGTGTCAGGTCCCCTGCCACCACTTTTATGAAATATTTGGTTGGTGTGTATGTGGAGGGTTCTGATATACTCTAATGGATTGATGTGTTTGAAATGGCTTGTGGAATCCATGATGTTGAGAAAAGAGATTGGGCTAAGTGTTTCTTAAGCAGACTGCCTCAGACTGGAAAGGACTGTATTATTTAAATGAGTGTGGAAAAAGGGGGTCAGTATGAGTGCATGAAGTCTGCTTTGATTGCCAAGTTTGGTAAAACACCTACACAATGGTCCTCATTACATGGACGGCAGTATGGGTTAACGGTCACCGTTAAT